>NW_007259491.1:37140-128962 GCF_000164805.1 Carlito syrichta
AATCAAAAATCAGCCGGTCGTGGTTGCGCATGCCTGTAATTCCGGCTACTCGGAAGGCTGAGGCGGAAGGATCGCCGGAGCCCAGCAAGTCGAGACTGCGGTGGCCAGGAGCGGCCATTGCACTCCAGTCTGGGCGACAGAGTGAGACGCCAACTCAAAAAAAAAAATGTTTAATTAGTCTAAATAAAATGCAACTTTTCAAGTAGATTGTACTGCAAGTTTGTCATAAAATGCTCTTCAAAACCAAACAAAATTACTTTATTGAAAATAAAATTTAAGTTTAAATAGCCACATGTGGTTAGTGGCTTCTACAGTTATAGACTGTATTCTCAATCTTTTTCCAGCAGAGTAAAAACAAACTTTTCCCCAAGTATTTATTTTTCCCATTAGTGGAGGGAGACAGTCCTGGTATGCTGAAAAATAAATTTACTTTTCTTTATAGATATCAAGCATAAATACTCATTGCCAGTAAGGTTTGTGCAAAACTGATATTTGCTAACAGTGCTGATGGCAGTGTAAAGTTTTTCAACTAAAATTCATTTCGTTCATTCATTTATTTATCTATCCACTCATTAAATGTTTTGGTGGAATGCTTATTGTGCATCAAGCACTGGGCTATGTGCTGGGGACACAAAGATGACCAAAACATGATCCCTCCCTCTTATCAAAAGTTCACAGTAAAGTAGCCAGGTACGCACATGATCGCAACACAATGTAATGCTAATAATGGTTTCCATTTTTAAAGAATTGACTATATACCAGGCACTAGACAAAATTTTAGAGACACGATCTCACTTAATCCTTCCAATAGCTCTGTTAGATATGATTATCTCCATCTTAGAAACAAGGAAGCTACATTTTTTTTTGAGTTGGAGCTCACTCTGCTGCCCAGACTGGAGTGCAGTGGCTCACTCACAACCATTGCAACCTCGACTTGCTGGATGCAGGCGATCCTTCCGCCTCGGCCTTCCAAGAAGCTGGAACGACAGGTGCGCGCTACCACACCCGGCTTACTTTTTTGATTTGTTGTAGAGATGAGGTCTCACCAAGTTGCCCAGGCTGGTCTCGAACCCCTGAGCTCAGGCAATCCTCTCACCTCAGCCTCCCAAAGTGCTGGGATTACAGGCTTGAGGCACTGTACCAGGCTACATGTTTTTTTTATATTATTATTCGGAGTCTCACTCTGTTCACCCAGGCTGAAGTGCTGTGGCACACACGGCCATCACAGCTTTGACCTGCTGGGTTCAGGCAATCCTTCCTCCTTAGCCTTCCAAGTAGCTGGAACCACAGGTGCACTTCACCACACCTGGCTAATTTTTTAAATTTTATTGTAGAGACAAGGTCTCACCATGTTGCCCAGGTTGGTCTTGAACCCCTGGGTCCAGGCAATCCTTTCATCTCAGCCTCCCAAAGTGCTGAGATTACAGGCGTGAGTCACTGAGTCTGGCCTAGGAAGCTACATCTTAGTGACCTTAAATAAGTTGACTAATGTTGCCCCATCAATGCCACAAATGAGATCTATACAGGGCACAGTTATTGCACAAATAAGGGAGTAATTGACTGTGCTTACAGTGCAGGTAGGTGTGGAGGAGGCAAACTTCGAGCTGGATCTTGGAAGATACATGAGAGATAAGCCCCACAACAATCCATTTGGTTCTATGGCCTTAAACATATTTCACATACTTTCACCCAGTAACTCTACTTCTGGGAATTCATCATAAGGCAATATCTAAAAGTAGAGGGGAAAAAAACCCTACATGAATGAAGTGTTCATTTCTCTGTTATTTATAATACTGAACAATGGGAAACAACCTACATGTTTAACAACAGGGGAATGGTTAAATAAATTATGGTCCCTGTACTCTATGGAATATTAAACAACCAATGAAAATATTTTAAATGATAAGAAGAAGACTATGTAGCAACATCAAAAATACTTATGGTATGATGTCAAGTAATAAAAACAAAATACCACATTGTATATTCACCATGAATGCAGTTATGGAGAATATGATTACATATGGGCAAGTCTAAAATGGACACACAAGGAGTTATGTTCAGGTTGTGGGATCAGGGTAAGAGTTTAGCTTTCATTTTTTCAAAATGTTCTTGAACATTATTTTATCTCTTACCATAGAACAATGGAAATTTTTAAAAAGAGATATTAAGTCCTTTCCCCCCTTGTTTTAATATGACTTTTACTTGTTCCAAATAGTCATTTTCACTGGAAAATTTGAGATTCTTTTAAAAATGGATTGAATACAGAAAATATTGTGTGGTCCATTCTGTCTTAGCCAACTTAGAATAAGTCTCTGGGTAATTAAATTAAGTTGAGAATTGTTTTCTTTGCACATGTTTCAGTGGTCTAGATTTCACTGTGATATACAACAGAAATCACATTTATGTCAAATATTTGCTAATGTTTATAGGACTAAGGATTTGAAATAAAAGAACAAATGAGCGACAGTCATTCTGTTGTTGAAATGCCTGTCTCCTGGGACCAAACTCAGGTTCTAAGTGTATTTCTTTCTAAATTATATGATGACATTAATGTAAATCTAAGTCTTTATTTTGATAATGGACTGTTGCTGATAGATAAATGTGGAAAAGATAAATGTGTCTCTTAGGTTGTTGGGATGATATAGCTGCACAAATATAACCTCAATAATGCTGTCATTTTACTGTGATGTGTAGTAAGCCCTTCATGCACAATTCCCATTTACTAATGGGACTGCTTCAAGTCTGAGATAAGCAATACAGAGGTACCATTTTTGCTGAGAATTTATTTTTCATCTAATACATAAGCCAACTATTAGGCCCAGCATGACATAGTACCTAAGAATCACACAGACTGAGCCACAAATCTCGGCATTCCAAAAGCTGTGTGACCATGGGCACACACTTCACCTTTCTCTACCTCAGTCCTTTCATTTGTAAAAAGGGAACAGTGATAGAGCCTAACTCATAGGGTTGTTTTGAGTATTATCTGAGATAATACCTAGTGCTTAGTTCAGTATCTGACATACTAATAGTTTAATAAATAGCAAACACTATTCCAGTATGTAGGAGACACCATGCTAAGTAACTGGTTGTTTTCTTGTCTGTTTTCTCTAGTACATTATAAGTTACTTCAGGGTAGGGCTATGGGTAACTTGTTCATTGTTGTAGCCCCAGTCCCTAGCACATGGTTTAGGACACAGTTGTTGCTTAAGAAATAAGTGTGGAATAAATGGAGTGAACACCTGGTAATGTATGGAAATACTGGGAAGCATGAGATATAGTTTCTACCCTTCAGGAGCTTACAGACATGATGGGTGGGTAGGTGAGGGGAGAAATATGCACAAGTGTCCACAGGTTTGTGGGAACAGATCATCAATTTGAAATCAGAAAGGTCTTTACAATGTCATTTAATCTTTATGAGCCTCAGTTCCTCAACCCTAAAATGGGAATCATCAACACAATCACCTTCACAAAAGTGTTATGCATTTATGTGATAAATGTGTGTGAAAGTGCTTTGTGAACTGAAAAGCAGTATATAGAACTAACAGGGTGTTATTATTCTAAAGAACATCAATGCTGTGCTGGAAATGGTAACTTCCAGATGAGTGGATTTTATTTTCTTTAAGAGCTATAGGACTCTGAAAAGAGAAAGACTTCAGACTGAGGGTTAATTAGATGACTATTATTATATTGACTTGTCTGTTAAAAACAATATTCATTATTCTTCACCATTTAGAGATAGAGGATAAGACCTAGGTAATGGCCTGCATTTGATCAATTTTTTTCTAATCTTTGCTTAATTTTTTCTAAGATTGAGGCAGTTGATGGGGAACTGCTTTGAGATTGCTACACTTTCCTTCTGCTGGGGTAATGAATGTCAAAGCCAATTTGGAAGTATGGTAGTAAAATTAAAGTTTGGAGTTTTCTATAATCTACACTTTCAAGTTCCTCCCCCAGACTTCATCTTTCCAAATAACTCCAGATTCTCTCACCTACTGAGCTATGGCAGAAATTCCAAACTGATTTACCTGAAGAATGGGTGAAGGAAGGGGGTAGATAGATGGGCATAAAGGGTTGATTCTGATATTGATCTAATTACTAAGAAAGAGAAGACAAAAAATAGGAATCATATATACATGTATATATATATACATATGTGCATATATGTATATGTTTTATTTTATTTATTTAAGTAGATGTTTCAGATCTTAGAACCTACTTGATTTGCTATAGCTGTTGGAAACACTAGGTCGGCACCTGTGCTTGGCCTGGGAGTAGTGAGTGTAATTGTTCCCCAGTCCCTGGCATCATAGAATCCTTAAGTAACGGCAGAAACCCAAATCTGAGAGGGCTTGCACTTAAGATTCTTTACGTATTCCAAAGAAGTCACCTGGAAGTCCAGCAGGGAAAGACATTGATTTATTAGAACTTAAGAAGACACTGATGGCAGCCGGTAGGTGAAGAAAGAATCTGCCCAGGAGGCACTGATGGTGGCTGGTTGGTGAAGAAAGAATCGACACCGCAGGACAGTACAGAAAATAGTTTTATAGTCAGGCAAGTTAATTATTCAACTTGCTACACAGTGGTTGGAATCACAGTGATTAAGGGTGCCACCCACATTGTTCTCAACTCTGCTCAATTACCTGCACCCCCCCTCCCCTGTGACTCTTACTGGGAATATGCATATACTGCAGAGACCAGCCTTGGCCAGAGGCTACTTCCTGAGGAAGGGACAGAAATAAGCCAGATATAGGAGAAAAGAGTCAATGTCTGGACAATTATTTCACATTCTATGATAAGACAAACACAGATGTTGAGGTCAGACAGTTTCAGTTTTGAATCCCAGCTCTGCCTCTCACTAGCTAGAGTGATCTTGAAGCAAGTCCTTACTGTCTCTGAGCCTTCCCTAATTTCTATCCGAAAAATAGGGAAAAGTTTTTTGTGAGGATTTCATGTGATAGTATATGTAAAGCAACTAGCACATAGTACATGTTTCAAAAATAGTAGCTGAGAAAAGAAAAGGTGGGTGTTTTGGTTGTATCTTCAAAACAAAAAAAAATCTCTGGGAAGAGCGGCAGTCTTTCTGGTTCCTACATCATTGACTCTTGGGGCCCTTATTAAGGCTTTGATGGCAACATTTTTATTTATTTATGTATTTTTGAGTTGAGGTCTCATTCTTTCACTCAGGCTGGAGTGCAGTGGCACAATCATGGCTCACTATAGCCACATCCTCCTGGGCTCTGGCAATACTTCTGCCTCAGTCTCCTGAATAGCTGGAACTACAGGTGCATACCACCACACCCAGCTAATTTCTTTTTTAAAATGTTTGTATAGATGAGATCTTGTTATGTTGCCTTGACTGGTCTCTAACTCCTGGGCTCAAGCAATCCTCTCACCTCAGCCTCCTTAAGTGCTGGGATTACAGGAGTGAGCCATTGCACCTGGCCATCTTTTTACATTCATGTTAATCAACAAGTACATTTTTACTTGAGGATAGTACAAGTATCTTACTGGTCTAATTGGATTCTGTATAACTGTAGTTTCTCTTCACATTATCAGGTAACTCCATGTTTTGGAAATTATTAGGCTTTTATATAATTTAATAAAAGTTTTGTCTCCTTATCTTCTGCAGCTCTGTTCTTCAATCCATTCTAAACATCATTGACAGATTAATTGTCCACGAGTGCCAATTTGAGAATGGCATTTCCCTTGGCACTGGAGTCTGGTGTCTCTCTATTACCCATCACTTTCAGAATTTCCCAGCCTAGCAGTCAAGACCACGGCTTGGATCTTTATAGTTTTAGTGTATACTGTTCTCTCCTAAGGACTCACTACATGGCTAACAGGAAAGGTGTACCTTTTGTTATTTCCTGAATACAACATATGCTTTTTTTTTTTGAGTTGGAGTCTCACTCTGTTGCCCAGACTGGAGTGCAGTGGGACTCTCCTGGCCACTGCAGCCTCAACCTGCTGGGCTCCAGTGATCCTTCTGCCTCAGCTTTCCAAGTAGATAGAACTATAGGTGCATACTACCACACCTGGCTAATTTTGATTTATTGTAGAAACGAGGTCTTGCCAAGTTGCCCAGGCTGGTCTCGAACCCGTAGCCTTAGGCAATCCACTTGCCTCAGCCTCCCAAAGTGCCGGGATTACAGGCTAAGCCAACATGTACTTTTATGAAAAGTACTTTGGAAGGGAAGAAAAGAAAAGAGGAACGGAAAAAATGGAGAATTACTAGAGAGATTTTGGTGTTTGTGTGTGTGTGTGTGTGTGTGTGTGTGTGCGCGCGTGTGTGTGTGTATGTGTGTGTCTGTCTGTGTGTGTGTATGTGTGTGATATAGGCAACTTTTTTCATGTTGTAAGAGGACTTCTGTCATGGAAGAACAGCTGGAAAGAGCCACTTCTGTAGTCCATGCTGCTGCCAACTTAACTACCATTATTCCCTTAACTTGCTTTCCATTTTTCTTGCCTCTGCCCTTTGGCTCACATGATCCCTTTGGTCTAGGATGCTCCACTTTCTACCCCACACTCCAATGAAAATTTTACCCAGCCGTCAAGGCCAGGTTCAATTTCAACCTCCACACTGTGCTCCTCCCCTCTCTTCTGAGCTATTTATGTACTGTCCGTGCAGTGTCAATCTCTTCCAATCCTGTATTTTAGTGGTTTGGGTTTTTCCCCTACTACCAGGGCCACCAAACAGTAGTTCTAGTTGTGCCCTGCATACAGGTGGCTGGCTGAGTAGACAAATTGAGACTGAAATTCACCTGCATAGCCACACTTGGAGGGAGCACTTTTCCTAGTGTACACAAAGATGCAGTATGTGCTAGCAGCTCTGCCTGCTAGATGAACAGCTCCTTGAGGACAGAGACTAGATCATAAACATCTTTGTGCCCCCTCCAGCACTTGAACAGTGCTCACTGGAGGCCCTCTTGTGGGCATCAACCTCAATTCCTCCCTCTCTCTCACCTACCATATCCAATTAGTCACAATGTCTTTCAGGTTTTAAATAACCTTTCAAATCTACTCATTTCTCTCTTTTCCTTTGCTTCCCTCCTAAGGCGTTGTCATCTTGCTTAGAATTCAGTAGTGGAACAAGTTTCTCAGCCTCCTGTCTTGCTCCCTTCTGACACATTCTCTTCACAGCTGTCAGTTAATCTAAAATAGAAGGGTGATCATGTCACTCTGCCTTGTCATGGTTTGCAAGATCCTTCATGGTCTGGTTCTGTTTCAGCTTCATCTCTCTCTCCCTCCAACCACACCTTTCCCACCTGGGTTTCCCTAATCTTTCAATTCACAAAGACCTTATGTCCTCTTGCTTTTGTCCATACTAATCTTTCTGCCTGGAATTTCTTCTTGCCAATTCCTGCCTTTAACAGAATCATTCCTATTAAATTTTTAGGTCTCAGTTTGGATATCATATTCTCCCGTATCCAAAATCAACCCCAAGTTCAGGCTAGATGCTCCTGCACATTCACTCTGTACTTCCCCAGTTACACAGTATTGCAACTGTCCATTTATGTCTGTCTCCTCCACTAGACTGTGAACTCTCTGAAAGCAGAAAGCATGGTTATTTCTCTCTCCCTTCCCTCCTCATAGTGCCTGAGACACAGTGGGAGTCCATTAGAGTAAGTTCCCTACATACAAATGAATTCCATTATGAGAGTGTGTTTGTAAGTCCAATTTGTTCGTAAGTCCAACAAAGTTAGCCTAGGCACCCAACTAACACAACTGGCTATACGGTACTGTACTGTAATAGGTGTATGTACTTTTCACACAAGGAATACATAAAAAACAAACAAAAAGAAAAAAGAAAACATTTTAAATCTTACAGAACCTTGAAAAGTGCAGTAGTACAGTATGGTACAACAGCTGGCATACAGGGGCTGGCATTGAGTGAACAGGCAAGAAGAGTTACTGACTGGAGGAGGAAGAGAAGGTGTGGGGAGCTAAAAGATTGTCAGCAATAGGAGATGGAGGACAAGCTGCAATTCTACTCATGCCTGACGTTGATGGCACAGGTTGTAGAGAATGCACACATGACAGCTTATGCCAGACACATGAACTAACACATGATTGGACATTTTACACACATTTGCATCCTTGAATGTTTGCAACTTGAAGGTGTATGTAGAGGATTTACTGTAGTTGTTTGTTGAGTGAAGACTTGAACCTCAGAGGTTCACTGGCTCTCATTCAAGGAGAGCTCTTTTACACACAAATTCAGATGGTGCCAGGGTAAATTTAACCTTATAATAAGAAAGAAACATTTAAAAAAATAAGGATTGGCTATCTTTTATCAACAGGGAGTATATAATATATATATATTTAGCTGCACCAATTCAGACATATTTATCAAGATGGAGGGCATATAATTCAGAAAAAAACAAACTGCATTGTTTGAATTTAGACAGCGGATTTAGGAAAATTACCCCCCATTTCAGCATTCCTTTAGCTGTTGTTTACTCAGTGGCTATGGTTTTCTTCTTGATTTAGTGGTGGTTGTTTTTTTCTCTATAGCTTAAAATGTCTTCAGCCAAAGTAGCATTTATGAAAACCCCCAACCAGATGTGTTCTCTCCGTAATCTGAACTCTTCCCTAGGCCCCTCATATGGTTCTCATCATGATATCTAGTATTGCAATGATGAGGTTATATACCTTAATACCCCTCCTACTTTGTCAGCTCCTTGAGGGCAGGAACTGTCTTCTTTTATTTTTGTAGCCCAAGCTCCTGGCAAAAATGCTTAACACATAGTAGTAACCAAGTCATATTTGTTGAATTAATAGATGAATTGGAGTAAAGGATCCATCTTGGGAGCAGAAATTCTCTCCCAAGAGTTTGTGGCTCAGGCACTGGCCAGGCCTACACAACCTCTAATGCAATACACTGAACACAGTCTCTAGTCTGCTTTTGCCTGTCCCCACTAATAGTCATTCCCTTCTAAATGATTTGCATAGCCAATATTTATTTAATTAGCACTTAACTGCCCTAAAATAAATAGTTGTAGATAAATTGGACTTCATCAAAGTTAAAAATTGTGTTCTGTGAAGGACGCAATTAAAGAAGTGGACTGGATGTGTGACTCATGCCTATAATCCCAGCACTTTGGGAGGCTGAAGTGGGAGGATTGCTTGAGCCCAGAAGTTCAGGACCAGCCTGGGAAACATAGTGAGGCTCCAGTCCTACCAAAAAATCAGAAAATTAGCTAGGCATGGTAGTATGCACCTGTAGTCCCAGCTACTAGGGAGGCTGAGACAGAAGGATTACACAAGCCCAAGAGATCAAGGCTGTGGTAAGCTGTGACTGTGTCACTGCACTCTAGCCTGGGTGACATGGTGAGACCCCCAACTCAAAAAAAAAGGGAAGTGACAGCGTGATACACAGATTGGGAGAAAATATCTGTAAATCATATATCTGGTAATGGTCCAGCATCCAGAATATATAAAGGACTCTAACAATACAATAATGAGAAGACAACTAAACCAATTTGTACATGGGAAAATAATCTGAATTTTCCAAGGAAGATATATAAATTATATAAATGGTCAACAGGCTTCTGAAAAGATGCTCATCATTAGCCATTAGAGAAATGCAAGCCAAAATCACAATGAAACAACACTTCACATCTACTAGGATTCTAGTCTATAACAATAATAATGATAGAAAATAAGTGTTGTCTAAGATATGGAGAAATTGGAGCCTTCCTACATTGCTGGTGGGAATATAAAATGGTATAGCAACTTTGGAGTACAGCCTGGCAGTTTACTCTAAGGGTTAAACACAGAGTTATAATACAACCCAACCATTCTACTCTTAGGTATATAACTCAGAGAAGTGCAAACAAATTTATATGTTTACACAAAAACTCATATGCAAATAATTAAAACATTATGTAATCCAGAACTTTGGGAGGCTGAGGTGAGAGGATTGTTTCAGGCCAGAAGTTTGAGACCTGCCTGGGAATAGTGAGACTCAGACCTACAAAAAAAAAAATTAAAAAATTAATCAGGCATGCTGCCAATGTGCCTGTAATCCCAGCTACCTGGGAAGCTGAGGCAGGAGGATCACTTGAGCATGGGAACTTGAGGCTGCAGTGAGCTATGATCATGCCACTGCGCTGTAACCTGGGCATTAGAACAAACCCTTGTCTCTAAAACATAACAAAACAAAAAAGTAGAAACAGCCCAGATGTTCACCAACAGATGAATGGATTTTTTAAAATGTGGCATATCCTCACAATGCAATACTATTTAGCCATAAAAAGGAATGAAGTATGATACATGTTATAGCATGGATGTACCCTGAAACACTATGCTAAGTAAAAGAAGCTTGTGAGAAAAAAAAGACTATGGGATGTAATATTCCATTTGTATGAAATGTCCACAATGGGCAAATCCATTGAGATCAAAAGTAGATTTGTAATTGCCAAGTCCAGATGAGAGAGGAATGAAAAGTGACTACTTAATGGATAAAAGGTTTCTTTCTTTCTTTCTTTTTTTGAGTTGGAGTCTCACTCTGTCGCCCAGACTGGAGTACAGTGGCCGCTCCTGGCCACTGCAGCCTCGACCCCTCCTTCCGCCTCAGCCTTCCGAGTAGCCGGAATTACAGGCACGCGCTACCATGCCCGGCTGATTTTTTGATTTATTGTAGAGATGAGGTTTCACCAAGTTGCCCAGGCGGGTCTCGAACCCGTGGGCTCAGGCAGTCCACTCACCTCAGCCTCCCAAAGTGCGGGATTACAGGCTGAGCCACCGAGCCCGGCTGATAAAAGGTTTCTTTTTGAGATGATGAAAATCTAAAATTAGTGCGATGGTTGAACAAACTTGTGAGTGTTAAAAGCCACTAAATTGTACAATTTAGAAATGTGAACTTTGTTATATGAATTGTATCTTAATAAAGCTGGTATTTTAAAAAGAAATGAATCTAAATGTTTATCACCACAATTCCCTCCCAGTCCTGTCAGTGCTTACAAATATACTTATTTTTATGGTTATAATCAGCAAATGCTTAATATTTTGTGTTAAACTTTTAAATTTAATGTTATTTATATACATTTTCATTTGCCATATTAAGCTACTTTATATGTTTGTTATTTTTAAAAATAATTTTTTGAGTTGGGATCTTACTCTGTTGCCTAGGCTGCAAGGCAGTAATCATGGCTCACCACAGTCTCATCCTCTTGGGCTCAGGCAGTCCTTCCACCTCAGCCTCCTGAGTAGCTGGGACTACACGGTGTATGTCACCACACCTGGCTAATTTTGTGATTTTTTTGTAGAGAGGAGATCTTGCTATGTTGCCCAGGCTAGTCTCAAACTCCTGGGTTCAAGCAATCCTCTTGCCTTGACCTCACAAAGTGCTGGAATTACAGGCATGAGTCACCATGCCCAGCCTAAAAATAATTTTTTAGAAGTATGATATAAGCCAGGCTCGGTGGCTCAGCCTGTAATCCCACGCTTTGGGAGGCTGAGGTGAGTGGATTGCCTGAGCCTGCAGGTTTGAGACCCGCCTGGACAAGTTGGCAAGACCTCACCTCTACAATTAATCAAAAATTAGCCGGGCGTGGTAGCGCGCGCCTGTAGTTCCGGCCACTTGGAAGGCTGAGGCGGAAGGATCGCTGAAGTCCAGCAGGTCGAGGCTGCAGTGGCTGGGAGCGTGCCACTGCACTCCAGTCTGGGTGACAGAGTGAGACTCCAACTCAAAAAAAAAAAAGAAGTATGATATATATAACATACAGAAAAGTGTACACCTTATATGAATAAAGCTGGGTGAATTTTCCCAAAGTGAGTACACCTATCTGCTTTTCATTTTGAATAGAAAAAATGAAATACATCATGGTGCTAGACCATACTTTGCTTAGCTATTTCTCTATTTTGGTGTGAGCTTTTCTAGGTGGTTTCTCGTTTTTCAAAGTTATTTTTAAAAACAATGATATATGACCATCACTATATATATATTACCCCTGCGCCAATTTATTTCTATATAGTATATTCTCCAAAGCAAGATAAGTGGATCAAAAGTACATGAAATAATGGAAGACTGCTTTTTCTGAAACATAAATTAACACATAGTTCCACTAGCAATGTGTCATTGTACCTAATTTACCACAGATTTTGTCATGTTAACCTTTTCTCTGCTAGTGTATAAGACATTGTCTTAGTCTGTTTGGGCTGATATAACAAAATACCTAAATTGGTTGTCTTATAAACAACAGAAATGGAAATGTATTAGTCACAGTTCTGGAGGCTGGGAAGTCCAACATCAAGGTGCCAGAAGATTCAGTGTCTGGTGAGGGCTTGCTCTCTGCTTCAAAGATGATACCTTCTTTCTGTATCTTCACATGGCAGAATGGGACAAAGCAGCTCCATTCAACCTCTTTTAGAAAGGCACTAATTCCATTCATGGGAACAGAGCCCTAAACTTCTTTTTTTTTTTTTTTTTTTTTTTTTGAGTTGGAGTCTCACTCTGTCGCCCAAACTGGAGTGCAGTGGCCGCTCCCGGCCACCGCAGCCTCGACCTGCTGGGCTCTGGCGATCCTTCCGCCTCAGCCTTCCAAGTAGCCAGAATTACAGGCGTGTGCTACCATGCCCAGCTGATTTTTTGATTTATTGTAAAGATGAGGTCTCGCTGCCCAGGGGGGTCTCGAACCCGCGGGCTCAGGCAATCCACTCACCTCAGCCTCCCAAAGGCGCGGGATTACAGGCTGAGCCACCGAGCCCGGCTAGGCCCTACTTCTTAATACTATGTTAATATTATCACGTTGAGTATTAGGTGACAACATATGAATTTTCGAGGGGACACCAAAATACAGACCACAGTAGGCATATAATGACACTTTACATTTGCTTTAATTTCTACTCTTTAATCGCTAGGGTGATCAGTCCTTAATCTATGAGGGGGACCCAAAAGCTCCTGGATTTTATTTATTAAAAATTGTGTATTCTTACACGTTGAAACTTCAGTCACCTTCAAAGTATTCTCTAATGAAATATGCCTACCAAGATGTGTTTTCCACTGCTCAAAACAATTTTTGAATTCATTACTTTTGATGACTTTAGTGCTTCTACAGTTTTTTGTTTTACCTCTTCCACATCGGCAAAATGTTTCCTTTTGAGGACTTTCTCATTCAGGTAAATAAAAAAGTCTCTTGGGCTAGGATTGGGTGCATAGGGAGGGTGGGGCACAGGGGTCATGCTGTTTTTGGTCAAAAACTGCTGAACACTCAGCACAGTGTGGACAGGTTGTTTGTTTAAACAACCCATCATGAAATGGGCAAACATGTTGGAAAAATCGCCAAAAAAATTTTCACTGAAGCTGAACAGCCTCTTACAACAACACTAGCTGGTACACTGATGCCAATGGATTCCAAGAACACTTACGTAGCGGAGGAAGCCTGTATTACAAGGTACCCGCCCTCCAAAAAGATAATTCAAAGTTTTTATTAGTCCCCTATTGTATAGGATTCTTTATTGTTTGTAGTCCTTAAATGTAAGTTGCTCATCTCCTACAACCACTTTTCTAGTGGTATCTGGATGTTGATTTCACATTTTTTCTGAATTCTAAATTCATTTTAATAATTTAATCTCATCAATCATGCTTTTGCATTTGCTTTTCCATCTTGCAACTTTAAAAATATTTCCAGGTCAGGTGCAGTGGCTCACGCCTGTAATCCCAGCACTTTGGGAGGCTGAGGTGGGAGGATCGCTTGAGGCCAGGAGTTTGAGAAAAGTCTGGGCAACAAAACAAGACACCATCTCTACAAAAAATAGAAAAATTACCTGGGTGTGGTGGTGCATGCCTGTAGTCCCAGCTACTCAGGAGGCTGAGGCAGGAAGGTTGCTCGAGCCCAGGAGTTTGAGTCTGCAGGGAGCCATGATTGTGCCACTGCACTCCAGTCTAGGTGTCAGAGTGAGACCCTGTTTAAAAGAAGATAAAATAAAACATTTTTAAAATAAAAATATGTGAGAGCTAGGCACAGTGGCTCACACCTGTAATTCCAGCACTTTGGGAAGCCAAGGCAAGAGGATCACTTGACATCAGGAGTTCAAGACCAGCCTGGACAACATAGGAAACAGACTCCCATCTCTACCAAAAAATAAAATAAAAATTAGCCAGGCATGGTGGCATGCGCCTATAGTCACAGTTACCTGGGAGGCTGAGGTTGGATCACTTGAACCCAGCAGTCGAGGTTACAACGAGCTTTGATTGCACCACTGCCCTCCAGCCTGGGTGACAGAGCAAGACCTTATCTCTAAAATACCTTATCTCTAATATATATATATATAATCATATATAATTGATCATCCTGTCTGATTTTCTTCAAAGCACTTGCCACCATGTGAAATATATATGTTTTATTTTATGTCATTGTAAAAATATGTATTTATTTTTCCTGAAGCTTTATGTTCTTTTATGTTTAAATATCTAAAATGGATTCAAATGAATTAACCCTATCAAATAACCACTCACTTCTAACTGTATGATTTCAATAATTTGATACAATGATAAAAACAGAAATCATAAAAATAAAATACATTTGACTTTAAAAATTTTAACTACTCATTCATGTATTGACTACTGCAAAATTTTCATTCTCTAAGATTATAGCATGTACCATGAAATGTATGTTTAAAAGGCAAAAGCTAAGCTATTGGAAACTATAGAATTAAAAATCAAAGTGAGTTTCATATTTATAGTATGTGAAAATAAGTCTAATATCCAATAATTCAATACATAATATATTAATGACTATGCTTTTGAAGTAAATGCATCACTGACCTTCCTGTGAGAAGCACACAATAGAACACATGATGCTCTTAAAATGGTATGGCGCTGGGTTCAGTGGCCCAGCCTGTAATCCCAGCACTTGGGGAGACTGAGGCGAGTGGATTGCTTGAGGCTGTGAGTTCGAGACCAGCCTGGGCAACTTGGCGAGACGTCATCTCTATAGTAAATTTTAAAAATTAGCTGGGTGTTGTAGTGCATGCTGTAGTTCTGGTTTCTTGGAAGGCTGAGGCAGAAGGATCATCTGATCCCAGCAGGGCGATGCTGGGGTGGCCTTGAGCATGCCACTGCCCTCCAGCCTGGGCGACAGAGTGAGACTCCAACTAAAAAAAAATGGTATGGCAAAGTACAGGAGTATCTTATTAACACCATAATATATACCTTGCAGGCCTGCAATATTGGTTTTAAAATTGCTTCCTAGAAACAATAATCAATGAGCTGTATTTGTCCCTGATCACTTCTGTTGACACGCTTATCCTGGTGGAGGGCTATCTTCCATCTTCTTTCTCACGAATTCTTTATTGTCTTTGTGAGTTAGGATGTGAACCTTCAGGTTACTTGACTGAATAAACCTCCTGTTACAGCCTTCAAAGGGACACACAAGGCGTTTCTCACCAATGTTGATGTGCATGCGTACGCAAATTGAGGTACAGAGAAAAACGTGTTCCACAGCCTTCAAAAGTGCACTGAAATGTCTTCTCTCCAGTATGGACCAGAAAGTCTCTTTTCAGTTTTGAGCTCTCCAGCAGTGCCTTCCCACATTCGGCACATGTGGTCATGGGGACCATGGACAAGGAGATGCTGCTTCAGGGCAGCTCTGCTCCTCAGCTTCTTCATGCATCCAGTCTGAAGACAAGTAGTGGTCTCCAGACTGTCACATTCTTTATTCTATTTTATTTTATTTTAGCTTCTTTCTAGCAAATTCTGCAAGCTGTTTAGGATCTGCTAAGTCAATTCCAGGTATTCCTTCAGGCAGAAGCTTCTTGCCTGTCATGTACTCAGAATACTCAAGTGAATTCTCTCCAATATTTTGTTGTGGAAGACCTTGCTTCGCCCCTTTTTTTATGCACTCCAAAGAACATTCAATAAAGGAGCTTGCTTCAAGAACCTGTTGAGAAAGCTCCTGGTCTGAGCCTTTCTTTATGTATTCAAAGGACTTAAAAAGTGAGTCCTCTTCCAGGGTATGCTGAGAAAATTCACCTCTTAAGATGCATTTGATGTAACCATCAGGGAAGGCCTTTCCCAGAGACTCATGGCCAGTCTTAAAGCACACTTGGCATCAAACAAAGCTCATGCTGTGTCGAGTGGCTCCACTTCTGCCTGCTGGGTGTCACTTGGCTTGCTTTGTCTTGGTTTAGCCCCACTGGGGGCTTTTCCACCTAGGCCTTTCTGGCCACTTGTCTTTGTCCTATTCTTCAGTTGCTAGTTCATGGTTTTCTGCCTGCTTACTCCTTGAAGGTTTGCACCAGGATAGATCAATCACTTCCAGGTAGCAGTGGTTTAAGTGATTTTTACCTGCCAGACTGTAAGCTCAGTGAAAGTCAAGACCTCTTTTGTTATGTTCACTACAAGTCCAGCACTTAGCACCTAGGTCCACACTCCCGCAAACCTCTTACTCCATCTCCTCCTAAATGTCAAAAATATGTATTTAAATGTGATAAATGATAGCTTCCATTTATTTGATGACAGAATGATTCCCCTTTTCTGCAGCTAAGTTAAAAATGTCAGTGCATTTTCTTCTTGATGTTTTTTATTCTATTTAAATATTTGACTTTTGTAGAATTTACTGTACTCTATGGTTCAAGTACAGATGTCAGTTAATTTTACCCAACACTGAAGTCTATTAAGTAGTGATTTCATTTCCTATTATTCCATTGTTTCTGTTTTGCTATATGTTGAGTTATTAAATAATCAAATCTATTCTGGAATATTAATATTTCCTTGAGCATTTAAACATCAGATATCATATAATTTTGAAAATTTTCACCTTTAGTTTTTTTAAAACTTTTAAAAGATAAATTCACAATCATTGTATTTTTTCAGAAGAATTTCTGAAACAACCTGTCAGATTCTATAAAACTTCATTTGGTGGTTTTCATTTGTACTGCTTTAAATGTATATGTAAATTTAGCTGTCTTTATGTCAGAACCAGTACTTGGTCTCTCCAGTATTAGTTCTTCTTGGTAAATAGAAACATTTATTCATGTCTTCCTTTCCTTCTCCCATTGGTATTTCATGATTCTCTTTTAATATATTTTTATTGTCTCAAATTAAGTGAATAGCCAAGTAGTTAATATTTTGTTGTTATTGTTAATCTTCTTTTTCATTATATTGTCTAGCTTTGTGTCACTCTTATTAAGAATGCAACTGACTTTTGTCATTTATCTTATACTACTTTGCTCAACAACTTTATTATTTTTAATGAATTTTGTGTTGATGTCCTGGACATCTTCCTTATATAATCCTGTCATTTGAGTGAGTGATATTTTTATTTCTTTCTTTCACTTATTTATAACTTGTTTCTTTTTCTTCATTTTCATTTTATTACAAAGTTAATTAAGACTGATGAAAAAGACATTTTTGTCATATTTATGTTTTTAATAGAGAGTCTCCAGTGCCTCTGGCTTTTGATTTTAGGTATGCATAATATTCCTTTTAAGAAAGAAAATCCATGCCTTTTTATTTGGTCTAATCAATGAAAGTTATGAATTTTTTTTTTTTTCAGTTGGAGTCTCACTCTGTCACCCAGACTGGAGTGCAGTGGCTGCTCCCGGCCACCGCAGCCTCACCTGCTGGGCTCCAGCAATTCTTCCGCCTCAGCTTTCCAAGTAGCTGGAACTACAGGCGTGCGCTACCACGCCCGGCTAATTTTTTGATTTATTGTCGAGATGAGGTCTCGCCAAGTTGCCCAGGCGGGTCTCGAACCCGCGGGCTCAGGCAATCCACTCACCTCAGCCTCCCAAAGGCCCGGCTCGAAAGTTATGAATTTTAAGAATTATCTTGTCACTAGCTTTTGAAATATTAAAACTCAGCTCAGCTGGGCTCGGTGGCTCAGCCTGTAATCCCGCACCTTTGGGAGGCTGAGGTGAGTGGATTGTCTGAGCCCGCGGGTTCAAGACCCGCCTGGGCAGCGAGACCTCATCTCTACAATAAATCAAAAAATCAGCCAGGCGTGATAGCGCATGCCTGTAATTCCGGCTACTCGCAAGGCTGAGGCAGAAGGATCGCCAGAGCCCAGCAGGTGGAGGCTGCGGTGGCCGGGAGTGGCCACTGCACTCCAGTCTGGGTGACAGAGTGAGACTCCAACTCAAAAAAAAAAAGACTCAGCTCAAATCTTTCCCCAAAAAGCCTTCCTTGTTAACCTTACCTAATGTGACCCCCCCCACACACCTCCAGTCACACTCTATTTTATCATCTTTTCTCATTTTCTTCAAAGCACTTGTCACCATGTGAAACTCTTCTAGTTATTGGCATTACTTGTTATTGTCAGGTTCGTTGTTTTGTTCAGAGACCAATACCTAGAATAGTACCTGATACATACTAGATCCTCAATATCTATTTATTGAAGACATAAATGAATAGGGTTTTTTACCTTGTCCATTAATTTGATATGTTCAAAGTGTTTCTAAGATTATAAAATGTTTGTGTCTGTGGGAAGGCTTCTGCCGGGTCACAGCTATATTGTATTGTTTTTGTTATAATTTTTAAAGTTTTGTGTTTGTATTCACAAAACTTTAAACTACCCTGTAATTTTTTTCTTTATGTTGTTTAAAAAAATATTTTTAAAAGACCATGTTTTCTTCATGAACAAGTTTGGCAGGATACCTTTTCTATATTTTAGACAGATTGTTTAGTAAAAGAATTGTTTCTTGGAAATTTTTTCCTGAGTTGGTCAGAACCAGGTGCCTGATCTTATATTATTTTAATACTTCTTTCTTTATGATTTTTCTCTATGAGTAGTCTTTTCACGCTAATTTTCTTGTGTCATAGTTAGTATTGTATATATTTGTGAAGATCCTCATTCATAGCTACTCAGTTATCACTTTCATTAGCATGTAGCTGAGAATGATAACTCCATTCAATTATGCATTCATTTAACATATAGTTATTGAGTTCTTGCCCCTAGGTGCTGGTGGCACAAAAATGATAAGGTCCCTGTTCTAATGAACTCCATCATCTGACTTTAGAGTTTGCTGGTTGGTCTCTGTTTGTGCCCCCTTACCTCACCCCAATTCATTCTTTGCCCTGCTCTGTTCCCTGGGAGGCTGACCTCTATGGCTCAATCACTGAAGCTCTTCTGTCCTCTGGCTTCAGATAGGAGTCCATCATTGGGGAAAAGGCAGGAAATGAGAAGTTGGGGGGTATGAGAGGTTGTCATCTGTATTCTTCTGGCTCCCTGCTTTCCAGATTACGTTTTGGTGGTGACTTCATTCTTCTACCTATTGCCATGGCTTCTGGCAGGCAGCCCTCCCTCCCAACTCCAATTCTTGGCATGTTCCCCTGACACCATTCCTGCTTCTTGCACCTTCCTTTGGGCTGAGGGTGGTGTAGATTTGCTGCTGTTGTTAGTCCTATGATGCTGCATCATCCCTTGTTTGTTCCCTTAACCTGTGCCTATTATTCCAAATAATCCCTTTATTAGATTCTGTTCAGTAAAACCTTTTGGAGTGTTTCATCTGTTTCCTGCCAGGAGACTGGCCAATATAAGGAGACAGACAAATAAACATATAATTAAAGTATAGCACAATAAATGTTTTAATAGAGATATGCACAGGGTGCTATAGACACAGAGAAGGGAGCACATAACTCCAAGTGTTTTGAATTACTCTTATTCATCATTAAATCTGTTTCTGTGTCTCTAATTTATTATGTTGTGTATTTTTTTCTTTTGTAAATCATTTGGCCAGTGGTTGTTAGTTCTGCTAATTTTTCATAGAAACAACTATTTTTATTTTTTGCTTTTTTACCAAATGGTTCTTATTATCTTTTACACTAAGCTTATTTTGATTTGATGTTTATATTTCTATATTGGGGAGTGCTTTATTCTCTTTTAAAAGGATTTAGAGATTTAGTTCATTATGTTCCTGTTGCTCTCTCTTATCAGTATAGGCATTTGCAGTGATACATTCTCTTTTAAGTATGGCACTGGCAGCATTCCATGTATTATGAAATGCTGTATTTATATTTTCATTTAAAAACTATTCTGTCAATTTGTTCTGCATTTGTTCTCTGACCTGGGAGTAATCTAAGAAAGTCTCAAACATTCTAGATTGTTGTTTACTATTTAATTTCATTCTTGCTATGTATTTTAAATTTTGTTTCATTATAGTCTGAGAATATATATATACATATATGTATATGTATATATGTGTGTGTATATATATATATAATTTTTTTTTGAGACAGAGTCTCACTTTGTTGCCCAGGCTGGAGTGCAGTAGCACAACTTTGGCTCATTGCAACCTCCACATTCTGGGCTCAGGCAATCTTCCGCCTTAGTCTCCCAAGTAACTGGAACTGCAGTCACTCACTGGCAATTTTTAAATTATTATTTTGTAGGGATGAGATCCTGCTCTGTTGCCCAGGCAGACCTTGAACTCCAGGGCTCATGCAATTCTGCCTCTTCATCTTCTCAAAGTGCTGGGATTATAGGTGTGAGCTGTTGTGCCCGGCCGTAATTTTTTGAAACATATTTACAAAATGCATTTTTGCATTCTCTGTGTGTGATTGACTTTCACGACATTTCTGTATTAACCAATAATAAAATGTCTTCCATTGCTTGAAAATGAAGTTGTCTCCATGTGGTAGTGCTGTCCAGCCCAGTAAGTTTCCAATACAAATTCATTCCAGCTCCTGTTCACCTACCATGTGTCCCCACTTAAAGGGAGTTCCCTGGAGCATATGTTTCTTTTTTAAAACTACAACCTGAGTAACTAATCTGACTAAAACCTCACACTTTGTCCTGTTTTGTTTTGGGGGTTGTTTGGTGGTGAGGCAAAGATTGCTGGCTGGCTGCTTGCTTGTTTGTGTTTACTCTCCTAGCCATTGATTTTGTTATTTCTTATCTATTATGCCTTCAACTAACCCTTTGGAATTAACAAATGAATCCTTCTTTCTTCCCTTCAACATTTTTGGCTACTCCTTCAACTGTACCTCAACTTTAGGCCATATCAGGTAATAACATCCTCTGGTTGCATCTACCCTTCAGCCTTACGATGAACTCTTGAACAAGTGCTACCTTATTTTTTCTGTAGTGTTTGATTTTGTTTGTTCATTATTTTGTCTCTCTGTGGCAGATGTGGATTGATGGCCCATTGAAAAAAATCCTGCTCCCTCTTGCAAAGTATGGACTTGTTTCTGGGAGGTGGTTGCAAAACCAGAGACTAAATTTCCCAGTCCTCTTTCCATCCAGGCATGGTCATGTTCTCTCCAATGATATGGGAGCTGATATGACTGTGTCATTTCCAGGCTGGGGCCTTTAACAAGTGGTGGAGTTTCTCCACTTTTTCTTTTTCCCTTCTGATGACTGGCAGCAGAGAAGTCTGGGGTTCTATGAAAATAATGGAAACAGAATGGGAGGAATTTGGTCTCTTAATTATCACAGGAAAAGAAGCTGCTTACAAACCAGGAGTACCCATGTTCTACTATTAAGTCAGTGAGAAATGTCTAATGTGTTGAGCGACTGGAAAATTGGGATTTATTTTTATTACTGCAGCTAGCATCACCCTAAGCAATATACTTTTTGAACTGTTCTATCTCAAAGACTAATATTTCTAGTTAGATTTAATTTAACTCTTTCTTCTGGTATTTCTGCTAGTTTTATTCTTAAATATTGTTGCCTTGTAGTTTGGGACATATATGTTCAGATAATTATATTTTGTTAACTTTTACTATGGTTTCCTTGTTTAATGTCCCATTAGTTTGCTCTTAAATCTATTTTGTCTTATAAAATTAGAAATCATTTTTTACTTGCATTTGCACAACCTATAGTAAACCTTAAACTAGGTCTTAACTTTGAATCAGGTTGTCTTATTTATGAGTAGGGGTCTCACTGTTGCTCAGGCTGGAGTACAGTGGCACAATCATGGCTCACCACAGTCTCAACCTCCTTGGCTCAGACAGTCCTTCAACGCCAACCTCCTTGGCTCAGACAAGCCTCCAACGTCAAGCTGGGACTACCGATGTGCACTATGACGCCCAGCTTTTTAAATTTTTTGTGATGATAAGGTCTCCCTATGCTGCCCAGGCTGGTTTCAAACCTGAGCTCAAGCAATCCTCCTACTTCAACCTCCCAAGGTGCTGGGATTACAGGTGCAAGCCACTGAGTCCAGCCAGGCTATGTCTTTTTTTAAAAAATAGGTCTCTTGTAGGCAATAAGATGTATTTTTTTAAAAGCCATTCTGTCACTCTCCATTTTTAGAAGAGAATTCAATCCATATGTAGTTTTTCTGTAATGGATACATTGCCAGCATGATTTGCTGAAAGGAATATTACATTTAGAGTCCAGATCCACCCATGTCTTAGTTCTGCGATCACTAGGTGTGTGACCTTGGCCAAAGTGACTACTTTATCTGAACCTCAGTTTTCTTGTCTATTAAATGTTCACCAAATATTATAGGACTGTTGTGAGAATTAAATAAAATGAAAATGTGGCAAGGCCCTGTGGGACTCTATTAATAATTTGCTTCAGTTTTTCTAGAGATTAAATATATTGTTTTCCAAAGGAAACCTCAATTTGGTTGAATTCTTGTAGTAGTAGCTCTGATTCACTTAACATTGCATAGGTTTTCCCTCATTATTTCTTCTTCAGAGCATAAGGGGCAAGCTTTTGGGACATCTTTTAATATTATTTTTAAAAATTTTCCTTGAGCAGCTCAATAATGTCCCTCATCTTAAAGTGTAAATATCTGATATATAGGTAGCAGGATTTGAAACCAGATTTTTTAACACTTAAATCCAATGCTCTTCTCAATACACTAGGATTGTTAGTAAAAAATGAGAAAATAATGTTCCTCCTCATCTCTCACTATCACCATTAAAACAAAGCCACAAAGTCAATGGCCCTTTACATAACTCAAAAAATCATGAAAGGTGTGGCAGGTAGTTTAGGGCCACTGAGGTTTATTGAATTTTGGGGTTTTTTTCCCCTTCAATTAACTTGGTAATCCCTAGATATAATAGCTTTCTGAATGATTAAGAGATTTGGAAACAATGATGCAACGAAAGTCATATGAGAGACAACCTTATAATGCCGCCGATTCGTTATATAATTGTCCTAAGCCTAAATGCTAGTGGAACCAAACAATGCTTTGTTGTTCTCAGAAACTTTGAGAGAGTGACTCTGGCATAACATCTTTCACTTCCCAGAGAAAATATAGCTTTCAATGAGCAATCCAATTGTGGGTTTAGGGAAGAACGTTTTCTGGGGACAGAGAATGACTATCCAGTGTTGTGGTTTTGCAGTGAGATCCATAATTGTGTGTTCCCAAGGGAAGGGGTTCAAGAAGGGCATCTCAGAGGGAAATTTCAGCCCTTCTCTGTGGGTTGAAGTATAAGAATGGGAGCTGAGAAGGGAAGAGCTGGGACTGGTCTTCCAAGAAGACAGTCAACTGCCATGTGTACTTTGAGGGGCACCAGAAAAGCCACCCCTTCACACATACCGTCCCTCCACCACTGATGCTCCCACCACTGATGCTAGCAATTTCACCTGAGCATTCTTGTGTTAAGCATTACCATCTTTAAAAACACAAATCACCTTGGCACCAGTTCCCATTAATTCTCCAGTTCTTCCATATAAATGAGTTTCTTGAATCCTTTTTCTTTCCTTTCTGGCCACAGAAGCCAAGTTTTGGTTGCTTTGGGAGGTAAAGTAGGCTGGGAATGCAGAGAGGGCTGATAGCTGCCTAATTCACATTTCCCCCCAGCCAGTTTAGAGTCTGGTTCCTTGGCATTGTTAGATAGCTCCTGCACATATCATCTGCTCTACTTAAGGACTCCGGTTCCTAGAGCCTTGGGTCTCAGAGGGAGCCCCAGAGGGCTTTGTAGGAGTTGTCCTTTATGGCAAGATTTGTTTGAGGTCCTCAGTGGGCCTTGTGAATAGTAATGCCTGCCCCAGTGCAGGCAGAGGTAGGTGGCAGAGCTGCCTTTTTTTTTTTTTTTTGAGTTGGAGTCTCACTCTGTCGCCCAGGCTGGAGTGCAGTGGCACACTCATGGCCACTCCAGCCGCGTCGACCTACTGGGCTCTGGTGATCCTTCTGCCTCAGCCTTTCAAGTAGCCAGAACTACAGGTGTGCGCTACCATGTCTCGCCAAGTTGCCTGGGCTGGTCTCAAACCCGTGGGCTCAGGCAATCCACTCGCCTCGGCCTCCCAAAGTGTTGGGATTACAGGCTGAGCCACCAAGCCCAACCCAGAGCTGCCTTTCTAGCCCATCTGCTGCTCAACCACAGAGGGAGCCCCTCACTCATTCAAAAGAATAAGAGGCTCCTTTGGCCTTCCTTGAAGGTGCTTGTTGAGAAGGGAAATGTGCCAGGAAGTGGAAGACAAATGTTCAAATTCCAAAGAGGAAGAGGGGAGTTCAGAAGAAGGAACCCATTGAATTATGTATATTATCACGACTCACGGCTGGTAGAGGGGAGAGATAAAATGGGGATATTGCTGGGGAAGGAAGGGTGCTTTCCCTGTCCTGGCCTCCATGTTCCTAAGGTTCAGGTCTTCTTGGGCCATTAACCTACCAAGGAGGACCTAAGGCAAAATCATGAGGTGGTATAGTTGAGCCAGCTCCCCTCCTCACCTCTGCCTTCAGTTCCTATCCTGGGACTCCTTCTCTTTCTTGTCATGTCTCCTTTTGACATTCTGAGTCGGGTGTTTCTGTGTTTCTCCTGCCTTAGGAAAAAAAACCTAAGGTCTCATTAAAAATTTAGGGGATGGCACCTTCAGGTAGCATCTTACTTAGTAGAATTACCTTTTTTTTTTCTTTTTTCTTTTTGTAAAGAGGATGACGAAGGCAAAAGAGACTGCCTCACCAATAGGCCTGAGCCTCTAATGGGACAATTTCAGGGCAGGGTGATGAGTCTCAATGTCTTTGGAAGGGAGGGGACTGGTGCTGGAAGCCTTGAAGAGCAGCCCAACTATTGCCACCTCTGGAAGAGGGAATTTCGAGCCATTTTCCAGTCTGTGACTATATGTCCCAAGCTGTCTCCTGCTCCCCAGAATGTATCTCTTGAGCATTTTGGCAACAGCAGCCCCACTTTCTTTATGTCTGCTTCCTTCAGTGTACACAGTGATACTTGAGGCCAAGGCTGTGTTTGAATGAAGTCCAAACAGTGGGCCCTGCCTTAGATCAGAATTCAGATAAGCAGGAAAACTCTCAAAGCTTCACCTGTTTGTGGTTAATCTCTGCCAACCTACACCTTGATGCAGTTACAGAGATTTGAAGCATCCAATTGGAAAGGAGAACCTCCCAATCCCTTTTCCAGGCCCCAGACCAAAGCGAACTGAGAAGATGGCTTTTAATGGACTCAGAGGGCTCCTAAACAAATGTCAAGTTTAACATTAATGTGTTTAGAAAAGTTACCCAAGACCATTCTTTTAAAATCTATTTTATAAACTACCAGCTAGCAGGCCTTCCAGGATCAGTTTTAATTTGTTGGAGCTCAAATATGAAAACTGTCCCTCAGAGACCCCCAGCCAGCTGGAAACATCCTCCTATTGATAAATGTAACACAGCAACCCAAAAGTTGAGAGGGTCTGTGCAGAAAGTTCTTTATATATTCCATAATCACCTGGAGGTCCAGCAGGGAAAGACACTGGTTTATTAGAACTTACAGGAGGCAACAATGGTGGTGGATCAGTGAGGAAAGGGTCTGTCCATGAAGCACTGATGGTGGCTGATTGGTGCTGAAAGAAGCCACACTTGGGGGAAAAACAGCAAATAGGCAAGCAAGTCAATTAATCAAATTTCTAGCACGTGTTTACAATTACATTGATTAAACATGACAACTACATTGCTTTCAACTCTGCTCAATTACCTGCACCCCATGACTCATTACTGGGAACTTGTATGTCCTTCAGAGACCAGACTTGGCCAGGGCTGCTCCTAAGGGAACGGGGTAGAGGGAAACCATCCATGTCGAGACCATATCCCACAATAAGAAAGAGAAATCATGAGAAGAGAATATTGGAGCAAGAGCTGAATGTATTCAAAGGCAAAATCAAGTGAGTCCACCTGAAGAAACACATACGGCTTAAAACATTAAATTATTATGATGAAATTACTTTAATATTTACAAATATAAAGTTAGAATAAACTCTTTATATGTGTTGCTGTTGTACAGCTACAAAACCAAACAAAATTTAAAATAGAAAACAATCTATAAATCAATAAAATTCAAATTAACCTTGGAAAAAAAAAAGAAAATGACCATTCTTATTTCGGTCAGGAAATTTTTCATTCTCCGAGCCAGTTTCTTAAGTGCATCCCTGTGGAACAAAACAGGAGTTCCCAGGCCCAGTCTTCAGGCAATTGTGCGAATCAATTGCCTTCTTGTTTGGTGAAGAGAGTAAGCCATTATTTACAGTTGTCTCTCAGGAGCCTCTGGGAGATGCAAAATAATTGTAGTTCCCAGCAATGTGATTAAATTGTGCTTAAGAGATCCCCCGCAGCAAGAACAGAAAAGAAAAGTGAGGAAGTATTTTGTTCCAACGGGTTTTTTAATTGGAAAAACTTACACAGGACTTTCCAGGCAAACAAAGGAGCAGACTTGAAGGACATCCTTCAGATACATTCTCAAAGCTTGTTGGGGCAAATGTCTTTCTTGGATTTAGGGAATCACTTCAGATAGGTGCCCCCAGAGCCGACTGGAGCCTGAGAAAACCCAAGCCATGTGATTTATTAGCCCAGCCTGTGTCTGGGAGAAGCCTAGTCTTCCAATGAGCTCTCCAAACACACAGGGCCTCCAGGAAGGGAGTTTCCACCCAGGCCTTTGCAGCCAAGAGAAATCTTTGAGGCCCCTCAGGAGAGGGAAATGGGGAGAGGGGAGAAGGGTATGGGAAAAACAAGAGGGCAAACATTCCAAAAGGTGTAAGGGAAGGTCCCAGAGAATTCCTGGTTTTCCCTAAATTTGCTACTTGAAATTTAAGTGTGTGCGCACTTATTTTTCTTTCCATAATTTATTAGTTAGAAACTCAGGGGCAAATCCCTTTGCTATAAGCTGAGAGCTCAGGTTTGTCAGCTAGAAGGCACACCCGCACTGGGGTGGAGGAAAGCACATTTCCTCCCATCTTAACATTAGTCTTTTATTTGGGCAAACCAGGAAAGAAAATTCTCTCAACCCAACTGATTCTGAGAAGGAAAGGAGGCTGTTGGGGCAGTTGGGAAACTTAGCTTCTAGTCCCAGCCTTCCTTCTCCCTCAGGTTACATGACCTTGAATCAATCACTTCCCCTCTCAGGGGTTTAGTTTTCTCACTTTTAAAATGAAGAGCTCCATCATTAAAAAAAAATTCCTCTCCTTCTACATATCTGAGGCAAGGTGGGCCAGCGCTGAAGGAATAATGCAAAGAATTGCAAAGGAGGAGGAAGCAAAGTTTATTATCTACTTTCCTCAGTCAGAAAGGGGCCAGCACTCAATAGGCAAGTGTGGTCTTGAAGACTGACAGGCTGGGTATATTTAAGGCTCTTTTGGCTAAGGGAAAAGTCCGGAGGTTGTATTCTTTGATTAAGATAACAAGGAAGTCACAAAAGTGTTGTTTCTACTTATCCCCAGGCACCAGTGTCTCATGACTCCAGGTGACTGGTTATAGGAAACTGATAACAATGCATCATTGTGGGGGAAACAGATGCCTAGAAGAACAATTAGGGTTAGACATGTGTAAGCAGCTAGAAATATTTACCAAGTCCTAACTCTGGGAGGTCGGTTTTACTTCTTGCTAATGATTAAGAGGTAAAAGAATAGGTTGGTCAGCAGAAAAGCTTAGCAATACATGACAGGGCCAGGGCTGAGATAAAATGGCTGCACAACTGCTAGGATTATTTTAGCAAATTCTTCTAAGATTCTTGGCGTCCTTACCTTTTAATATCTATGAGCCCTAAGGATACGAGCTGTCATCTCCAGTGCTATGTGTTCTACTCAGGTTCATTTCCCCCCTCTCAAGTATATCGCTTCCAGCAGTTTAGGGCTTATAGTCTATTCTCCCTTTTCTTCCCATCATCCGGTAGATATCCCTTAGCAGTGAGCTCTTCTTGAATATGCCAGGAATATAAACCCATTTGTGTTCGAGACCAGCTGGTGTCTTGGATTAGTCTAGCTTGACTATTTGTCCTCTCAGGGAATCCTCTGGAAGGTAGAGGTATTCCTAGCAACTTTCTGAACATTTGTAATGTTTATTAGACTCTGTTAAATGAATTATAATTGCATCTTGGGGTATAATCTGTTGTCAACAGATTTTGATAACTCTTGATTGGGAGGCAGGTATAGAGTGTGTTTGGAGCATGGGCTTTGGAGTTAGGCAGGCATGAATTTGAATCCAGGGTTCTCTGTACCTCTTACTAGGTGGGTGACCTTAGACATGTTACCCAATCACCCTAAGTATAACTCTCCTCATTTGTGGAAAGGGTTGTGGTAAAATTCTCATAGGGTTGTGGTGAGAATGAAACAAGGTAACACATACAAAACACCAGTATAGTGCCTGGCACATAGTCAGTATTCAATCAATGAAGCCATTGTTGTTGTTATATTTCACCTGGTTAAAATCAACCTCCTCTATGTTTGCTGCATGGTTTATATGGTTTGAAGCATCCACTTCTTTCACATTGTTGTTTGCTATTGCATTATCTGCTTCTCTCCTGCTCTTCCTCCCTTGCCATCCTTTGTCCCACTTTATTTTTTCTTCTTCCCTCCTCCCTAACCTTTATATTTTCCTCCTCTTCCTCTTGTTTTCACCTTTCCCACCTCCCTACTCTTCATACACTCACCCTCACACAGGCACCCTTTGTACTCGTCTTGGCTGCTTTCCTGGTTCAGTCTAACTCAGGACATGACCTTGAAGTTAATAACAATAACAATTAACTAATATAAGCCCACAATATATGCTTCACACCTAACAACTGGTTTAATCCTCACAATCCTGTGAGGTAACTACTATTAGTATTCCCATCTTATGGATGAAGGCATAAAACACAGAGAGGTTAAGTTACTTGCTTAAGGTCATAGAGCTAGTGAGTAGTGAAAATGGAATTCAAGGCCAGAGAGTTTGCCTCCAAGATCTCTGTTCCAGGGTCAGTGCTCTCAGTCACTAAGGGACACTGCCACAGTGAACTAAAGAGATACAAGACTCTCATGTTCCCACAGATAATCTGGACAATGTACAAAACCCTAACTGATAACTGAATAGAGTTTAAGTGTCCATAGTTTCAGTGGTCCTCCTGCACTAGGAGTTGAACCTTTGCTTCTCTAGTCATAAGAGCAGGAAGAAATACAGAATGGTATAGCATGAATAATGATCACAATGAGAATGAAAGTAGCCAGCCCTTCAGGTCAAACCTTCCCCAAGTTGCATCCCTGAGTAGGCCCTGTGAGCTCAGTCGCAGGCACCAGGAAGCTGAGGCTTCCACTTCTGCAGCCACCTTTGCTGTCACACCTTGAATTGACCTTGCTCTTCCTATTGCTGTTAAGGCTGGTCTTGCTGAGGTAGCTAAGGACTTTCCTCCCACCAGGGGTAGCAGTTATTTTAGAAGGTGTCTTGTATCATTCAGTCAGTTTCCCCATCTGTAAAATGGGGATTTTCATATCTACGTTATAGAGTAACCATGCAGACCTAAAGAAGATGGGGTATATAAAGCACACTTGATCCTATTCCTGGCTCAGAGTAAGCATTCTCATTAAGTGTCCAAAAGGATAACTTGTACCTTTCAGTTTTTTTACTGGCCCACCCTATCCTCTACCTGACACCACCCCACTCCCAATCCTTTGTGGAAACTGGGTAACTCTGCTACCTGAGGAGAATTCCTTAACCATCTGGAGCATACTCTCCTCCACCTTTAAGTTAGGGATCTGGCAGGACTAGTTTTCCAAAACGAAGGTCACAAGGCCCAGATCTCACCGACACAACAGGATGCAGGGAGAAGACTGCCCAAAGTCAACTGAGACCAACTAAGACCAAGATGAAGTCAAAAGTAACCTCTGCTTACCTTTTTTGCTCATTATATGCTAATTATAATACATTAGCTTGCTAATAGATAGTGCCCCAGTACCATGACAGTTTACAATTATCATGGCAACTCCCAGAAGTTACCCTATATGGTTTAAGAGGGAGAAGGATCCTTGATTCCAGGAACTCGCCACCCCTTTCCCAAAAATTCCGTGAATAATCCACCCCTTGCTTAGCATATAATCAAGAAATGACTATAAAAATAAAACCCCAGTGATGTACAACTGCTGTTTTTCCTATAAACCAGCCCAGGCTGCTCTGCTCTCTGTTATTTTAATAAACTTGTTTTCATTTTCCAACGGAAATCCCAGCAATGTATGGGAGCTACTCTGCCTATAGTCTTCTTTCTGTTTCTCTTTTCTTTTAATAAACTAGCCGGGCTCGGTGGCTCAGCCTGTAATCCTAGCACTTTGGGAGGCTGAGTTGGGTGGATTGCCTGAGCCTGCGGGTTTGAGACCCACCTGGGCAACTTGGCGAGACCTCGTCTCTACAATAATAAATAAAAAATTAGCCGGGCATGGTAGTGTGCACCTGTAGTTCCGGCTACTTGGAAGTCTGAGGTGGAAGGATTGCCAAAACCCAGCAGGTTGAGGTTGCGGTGGCCGTGAGCAAGCCACTGCACTCCAGTCTGGGCGACAGAGTGAGACTCCAACTCAAAAATAAAAATAAAATAAAATAAAAAACTTGCTTTCCCTTGCTTTTGGCTCACTCTTCAATTCTTTCCTGTGCAAAGCCAAGAATCCACTTGCCCTCTTAGGTGGGACCTCAATCTTTGGGATCCCCTGGCCGGTATCACCTTTCCCCAGTTACAGGGCCTAGGACCCTTGACCTTTCTCTTCGTTGGGTATCTAAATCCAAGTATTTTAGGGCCACTTTCTCTAGGCAAGGTGTGTGACGTTATGCAAGTCATTTCCCTTTAATTGGGTTTTGTTCCTCCTATATTAGGTGAGAGGATTGGACTTAGTGCATGGTTCATAACTTGGGGTCCCACATGGTTGTGAGGGGAATGTACACACTTACCTGTAGACGATAACTCAAATATCTGATATCCGTGCTGAGATACGTCATATTGGAAAGTTATGAGCATCATTAAACATATTAGTTACTGTAGTGTTGGGAATATTTTCCCACTGTTTAGTTTTTTACATTGGTTCACATTCCATCACCTCTGTTCAGTGAGTTGCTTTATAGTGTATGAGTCTCTAATTTATCTGATGATAGAACTTACCTGATTCAGTCTTCAAATTCATTAACCTCCAAAAATAGAGTTAGGGATTGGGATTGGAAGGCAAGATTAATGCCGCTTTGATAGTAATTTAACCCTTCAGTTATCTGATGTAGTTGGGCAATGAAGAATTCAGGTGATCTGGTCTGGGGTTGGGAATTTCTCTTTATACAATGAAATAATGCTGGAGGAAAAGTTTTTTCGCTTAGGGGTGGAGCCAGGGATCTCAGGACCATCCCTCTCCACTGTGCCTTAGCATCCTTCAAAGCTCAAATTTTCAATCCTGTAGCTAGGCCAGTGCTCAGCAAACCATGGCCCATGGGTCATATGTGGCTGGGCACCTCTGTTTGTATGCCCGTTTTATAAGCTAAGAATGACTTTTTACATTTTTAAATAGTTGGGAAAAACAAAAGAATATTTTGTGACATATGACAATTATGTACTTTCAGTGTCCATTAATAAAGTTTTTTTTTGGGGGGGGTGTTTTGAGTTAGAGTCTCACTCTGTCGCCCAGACTGGAGTGCAGTGGCCGCTCCCGGCCACCGCAGCCTCGACCTGCTGGGCTCCGGCGATCCTTCCGCCTCAGCCTTCCAAGTAGCCGGAATTACAGGCGCACACTACCACGCCCGGCTGATTTTTTGATTTATTGTAGAGATGAGGTCTCGCCAAGTTGCCCAGGCGGGTCTCAAACCCACGGGCTCTGGTAATCCACTCACCTCAGCCTCCCAAAGCGCAGGATTACAGGCTAAGCCACCGAGCCCGGCTAATAAAGTTTTATCAGAACATAGCCACGGTGTTTCCTTTACAGATTGTCTATGGCACTTTTGTGCTACAACAGTGTAATTGATTAATTGTGAAAGAGCCGTATGGTCCACAAACCTAAACATTTACTAACTGGCTCTTTTTTTTTTTTTTTTTTGAGTCAGAGTCTCACTCTGTTGCCCAGGCTGGAGTGCAGTGGCACACTCACGGCTACCACAGCCTCGACCTGCTGGGCTCAGGCAATCCTTCCACCTCAGCCTTCCAAGTAGCTGGAACTACAGGCATTCACCACCACACCTGGCTAATTTTTTTTTTTTTTTGATTTATTGTAGAGACGAGGTCTCATCAAGTTGCCCAGGCTGGTCTCAAAGCCTTGGACTTAGGCAGTCCTTTCATCTCGGCCTCCCTAAGTGCTGGGATCACAGGCTTGAGCCACCAAGTCTGGCCTACTAATTGGCTCTTTACAGAAAAACTTTTGTCAGCCCCTGAGCTAGATCAATAGACCTAGTATTGCAGACTTGGGAAGAATTGCAGACTTGGGAAGAATCATGAGAGCCCCAAGTCCTGACTGCCTTGGGCCTAGCAGAATAAGCAGGAGGGGGCCTAGCAACTCCCCACCCTCAGCCCACGTAACCCCACCCTACCCCTATTCACCCTATATTCCAAACCTCAAACAGGTAGGAGGCAGAAAGCACTAAACATCTATCTCCTTCATATCCCAGAGGTGGTTAGTTGTTTTGAAATATTCTGGCTTGAGGCCCAGAGGAAAGGGGTGGGGGAAAAAATCTTTGGCCTGTAGAGACCATCTCTGCCTTTGCTCCCAGGGGCAGAAGAACCGAGGGGTTATGGTGCTCTAAGAGTAAACTTCTGAACACAAATGAGGCAGCCTCAAAAACAGATTGAAGTTATTCTGACAGCTTCCAAACAGCCAAAGGACTTCCAGATGGAGATTGTCAATTTGCTGACATTTTCCCCCTCCCAAAGCACATGTCTAAACCCCAAGCCATCCCTTCACTGTGTGCAGGTATAAAACCTTCATCTTTTCATGAAAAAATTAATTTTATTTCAGAAATCAATGTTGAGGTTAGAAAAAAGGTTCTTGCTTCCAAGAGCCAAAAAAAGGCAATGTTTTTCAAAGGGCGGTGACAACTTCCTCTGAAGGTCAGAGTTCAGGGGAACAGCAGGTGATGGTAACTGGCACACCCAGCACCTGCCTGTCACGCAGCTCCTTTCCTGTTTCACTCTTGCTCCCTGCTGCCTGGCTTGCCCGTTTTCTCTGGCTCTCTCTTCAGAATGGCTTTATTTTCTCTCCACTGTCTCCTACCCCTATATGTCCATAACTTGAAATGGAAGAAAGCTTTTAATCACTTATAAGTAATATTTATGGTTTTAACTCTTAATTTAAAAAACCATTCAGTGAAATGTTTTCTGTTTCTCAAACTAAACAAAATTGGTTCTTACTCATAGGTGTACCTTGGTAACAATGCTAACAGTTGCCATTATTTGAGTACTTACTAAGTGCTGGGCACTGTGTTAGACACTTAAGATACTATTAGGTCATTTTTTTTTTTTTGAGTTGGAGTCTCACTCTGTCACCCAGACTGGAGTGCAGTGGCCACTCCCAGCCACCGCAGCCTCGCCCTGCTGGGTTCCAGCGATTCTTCCGCCTCAGCCTTCCGAGTAGCCAGAACTACAGGTGCACGCTACCACACCCGGCTGATTTTTGATTTATTATAGAGATGAGGTCTCGCTGCCCAGGCGGGTCTCAAACCCGCGGGCTCAGGCAATCCACTCACCTCAGCCTCCCAAAGGCGCGGGATTACAGGCTGAGCCACCAAGCCCAACTGTGCTATTAGGTCATTTAATACCCACAAGACGTCTATATACTGTATCATTCTCATTTCAAAGGTGAGGAAATGGAGGCACAGGTATTAAATGTTTTGTCCAAGCTCTTCTGACTTATAACTGGCAAGCCCAGGCGGTTTGGTTCCTGGACCCACATACTCAACCACGAAACTTAACTAATGGCCTTCTGTTGTTAAGTGTCCCTCAGCTGAAAGAAGGCACAAATGGTTCCACAATTATCACCCATGTTTTCCTGGAGGATTTTATACTTTGGGCATGTGACTCTCCCATAGACACAATGGCCTAATTTTATTTTCCCAGAAGTATGAATAGATATGGAGAGGAAGGCCTGGAACCCCTACACTTCCTTTTTACTCTAACTAAAATGTGACCAACTTTCTCATGTTTCTACCTTTCTGTGTTCTACACTAACTCCAAGTAAAACTTCCACCTTTATTTTCTATTTTACAGGGTATGAAAAAGGTAGAATCATTCTCTCCTGCCATTTCCAGGCTATAATTCTATGGCCATTGTTCAACAACCCTGTTGATTTTGAAGGCAAATGATGATGATCATGATGAAAACCAAAGAGAACACCTGGAGAAAACAAATTTAGTCCAGAGGCATGCATTTCTTGTGGTGGAAACATCAGTACTGTGTGGGAAGTATTCTCTATCTGGGGGACCATCTTGGAAATTGTGATTGTTAATGTTTATTGAGCATTTACTATGTGTCAGACTTTGTTCTAAAAATTATATATATAGTCTCACTGAGTCTGACTAAGATCCTCAGGACAACTTTGTGAGGGAGATTGAGTTACAGGTGAAGGGAACAAGACCCAAAGAGGTCAAGGGACTTGATCAAAATCACACAGCTAGTGAGAGCTTGAACCCTGTTTAAAAACCAGATCTGTCTGATTTTAAAACGGATTCTTAGAAACGAAACTGGTATATTGATGACTGTGCTGTAGATGGAGGAAAGTCCCCCTTGTGAGGTCTTTAAGGATCACTCCAACACAGCCAAAGAAATTACACTAAGAGAGGTATATGAAATTAAATGGTGTATTACATTCATAGGTAGGGGACCATATGGGAGGAGTGCCAAGCAGGTGAGGAAAGGGAGAGGGGGAAATCGAGGAGGATGGGGAGAGGAGAGGGAGGAGGAGAGTGAGATGGAGAACAAAAGCAAGTTCTTTTCTTGGGAGTCAAGGTAGAGTACACAAGCAAAAGGAGTATGGAGATTTCACTGAGAAGTTTAAAGGTCACAGTCAAAGGAGGGCAAGAAGAGGAGCTTGTGGCCAGGGCTAGCCTTATCACCCTGGTACTCCTGGTCACCTGGGTTGGGCTGTTGACAGCCTGTTTGTAGGGATGTTTAAGCATCAGAAAAATAGGAAGTTTTAAGAATGTCACATGTTCTCACTCATAAGTGGACGTTGAACAACAATTGTAATACTATAAGAAAAGGATTGACAGTGGTGGGAAACTATGTGGGGGCGGTAGGGAGGGGAAGAGAGGTGGGATTAATGGTAGTCAATAACTGTCTGGGGATGGGGAGACACCCCTTATCAACAAGGGTGCCTGAGCGATGCATATTTGTATACCTAACCCTTAACTGTACCCCACAATTTAAAAATAAAAAAATATGATTAAAAAAATCTCCAATACAATGACCTTCAAATGATACCATGTAGATGAGCAAGTCTTGCTCATAGCCACCTTCAGCACTAATTTCCCCTGCCAAGTTTCCAGCAACCATCACTCATTTAACTAAACAGGTAAACACATAAATCCTCAGGCAGACACCTTCCCTTCCTGTAGACCATCTGATTTAGGTGTGCTCTATCGGTTTCTTTCTCAGTGGAAAGGGACTTGTCTGGAACTGGTGTTTTCTGAAATTCTCATCCTCCCTCTTTTGCTCATTTCCTGAAGGCTACTAAAGTTACCTTTCCTCTAAGGATGATTTTTTTTTAAATTGTTGTTTCTCCTTTTGATATTTGTTAAAAAGCTTGCTTTCCTGTTTTGAAGTTTTGCTTGGCAATCTTTATTTTCGCTTTAATTAACGAAGAAATTTGCTAAATTATGAAAGCAAATATAACTGTGATAAGAAACATTTGGAAAAGAAAAAAGGCATTGAGAATTATCTCACCCTGGCACGACCATTCTTATCATTTGGCAGAAGATCAGTGAAGGAGAGGCCCAGGCTCTGAAATCAGGCTGAAGGAGTTTGGAGCCCCAGTTCTGCTCTGCATTTACTAGCTCTGTTGATCAACCTTTCTCGCCTTAATTTTTCTCATCTGTAAAATGAGGATCACATTGTATCAGTGTGAGGATTCAATGAGAAGGCGTAAAATGCTAAGTTCTGCATGGCACGTAGTACTATAGACACTCAGTAAGTATTTGTTGAATGAATACTTTATTTCCCTCCAGTCTATTTTCCTAGGCAAAATCTAGATAATTATACAGTAATAATAATGTGTACAATTTTCATATTGTGTATCTTTTCCAAACATAGGTTTCCATGGTACTATGTAGTCTTCATGGCCATTTTTAGTGATTGTTCATCAAAGGGATGAACTATAATTTACTTAAATTCTCCTCTATTTGGGGTCACTTTTGTTGTTTTCAAGTGTTCAATTTTATGATGAACGTGTGTGTGTGTGTGTGTGTGTGTGTGTATGATTTACCTTTTCTTGGTAAGGTGCTAATAGATTATTTACAGCATGACTTTTTTTAAGTTCCATTTCAGTAGTGTTTCTTTAATCTAATTAAACATCTTAAGGACATTTAAAAATAACCAGAATAAAAGCTACTTACCTGGTACCTAAAGGGTTTCCAGGTGTGTGTGTGTGTGTGTGTGGGTGGGTGGTTGGGCTAAAATCTTCTGTGATATTTGTTTTGGGCCCTGCCGCATGTGATTTCTAGACCACATGCTCAGGTGCAGAAGGCACTCATCAGATAAGGAAAGGGGGAAATAAAGTATTCCCCTAGTTTATTTCTTTGTTTTAAGCTTCCCCACATGGAAATAATTTAGCTGACAGAGGGCAAGAGTTTCTGAATGAAATGATCTTTTTTCTTTCTTTCTTTCTTTTTTTTTTTTGTTTGTTTGAGTTGGCATCTCTGTTGCCCAGGCTGGAGTACAGTGACACGCTCACCGCCACCCCAGCTTCGACCTGCTGGGTTCCAGCGATCCTTCCACCTCAGCCTTCCAAGTAGCCAGAACTACAGGTTAATTTTTGATTTATTGTAGAGACGGGGGTCTTGCCAATTTGCCCAGGCTGGTCTTGAACCCGTGGGCTCAGGCAATCCACTCGCCGCCCTCACCTCCCAACGTGCTGGGATTACAGGCTGAGTCACCGAACCTGGCCATGAAATGATCTTACTCTCATTATTGGTCCCTGTCTTTGGGAGATATTTTAACTTCCCTCATAGAGTGGGATAGGCTAATGATAAACGTAGAGGATTTCTTTTAATAAATATTTCAGAAATTAAAGATCAAGAGGCTACAATGTTATTTATGTTATATGCTGCTGCTTCAATAGCACTTTGAATGTTCTCTCCTTCAACCCCACAGCTACTGCTTTAGCCTCAGGGCTGGATAGGTAAGGCCAGTGAGTCATTCAACTGTAGGCACTGTGCTTGCCTCTGGGGCAACATTTAAGCCACACCCTCTGGCTTCTGATTGGCACAGCCAACCGGAAGGACTAACAGAAGCCAGAAGATCAGAAGAGTGAGGTCAAGATATTTATTCAACTTCCTTTCTCCTTCCTTCATGGCTGCAGGTTGACAGCATCCTTCTCCCTACAGCCACCCACAGCTTCTTTTAGGCACAGATGACCTAAGCCATAGCTCTTTAGATCCCAGCCTAGAACCTCACATTTTAAAAATGATTATGATTACTTTGAGTCAGGGTCTCACTCTGATGTCCAGACTGGAGTGCAGTGGCACACTCACAGCTCACTATAGCTTTGAACTTCTAGGCTCAGGCAATCCTTCTGCCTCAGCCTCCCTCACAAGTAATTGGGGCTACAGGTGTATGCCACCATGCCCAGCTAATTTTTTTGTAGAGATGAGATCTCACTTTGTTACCCAGGCTGGTCTCAAACTCCTAGGCTCAAGCAATCTGCCCACCTTGGCTTCCCAATGTGCTGGGATTAAGGCATGAGCCACCATGCCCAGCCTAGAACCTCACATTTTAATGCCATCCTTTAAAAAGTTCTTCAGCCAAAACCCTCACATTTTATTTTACTTCTAAATTATAGAGATGTGGGTTACAAGTGAGGATTAACTACATAACTGGCTGACCACAAGCCTGCATAAGTAGGCTGTATGAAGGTGAGGTTTGGGCTTCTAACTGGTCCTCATTCTCCCTGGTAGTAGATCATGTACCCTTTGTGTTGTCACATGCCCCACGCCCTCCTTCCTCTTTCCCTCCCCTAGCAGCGCCCAGTGACTGCCAATCCCTCCCTTGTGCTAATGTGACTAATGTTCAGGGCCCACTTATGAATGAGAACATGTGGTATTCAGTTCTTTGTTCCTGATACTTCACTTAGTATGATGGTCTACAACTCCATCCAATTTGCTGCAAAGTTCATGATTTTGTTCTTCTTTATAGCTGCATACCACTCCATCATGCATATGTACCACATTTTCTTTATCCAGTCCGCTTTTGATGGGCAGTAGGGTTGGTTCCTTGTCTTTGCTATTGTGAATGGTGTGGCAATAAACATGTATGCACAGGTGTCTTTTTTGGTACAACGATTTATGTTTCTCTCAATATATTCCCAGGAAAGGGATTGCTGGATTGTGTGGAAGGTCAATTTTTAGTTCTTTTGGGAATTGCCACACTGCTTTCCATAGAGGATGAACTAGCTTTCACTCCCACCAACAGTGTAGAAGCATTCCCTTTTCTCTGCACCTGCACCAACATTTGTTGTTTTTCTAATGTATTAATGATAGCCATTCTTACTGGAGTTAAGTGGTATCACATTGTAGTTTTAATTTGCATTTATCTGATGATTAGTGAGGCTGAGCATTTATTCGTGTGTCTGTTGGCTGCTTGTCTGTCTTTTGAGAAGTGTCCATTCCTGTCCTTTGCCCACATTTTAATGGAGTTTTTTTTTTCCCCTTTTACTTCTTTTGAGTTCCTAATAGGTCCTGGAAGTTAGGTCTTTGTCAGATGCCTAATTTACAAATATTTTCCCCATTCTGTGGGTTGTCTCTTTACTCTCTAGATGGTTTCTTTTTCTGTGCAAAAGCTTTTCAGTTTGATGAGGTTCCACTTGTCTATCATAGTTTTTATGGCATTCACTTTTGGGGACTTGGTCAAGAATTTGTTGTCTACTTTGATGTGCATAATGGTGTTTCCTATGTTTTCTTCTAGGATTCTTATAGTTTGAAGTTTTACACTTAGGTCTTTAATCCATTTTGAGTTTATTTTTGTATATGATGATAGGTAGGGGTCCAGTTTCTGTTTTTGGCATGTGGTCAGTCAGGGTTCCCAGCACCATTTGCTAAATATGGTTTCCTTTCCCCAGTGCTTATTATTGATGGCTTTGTCGAAGAGGAGTTGGTTGAAAGTCTTTTTGCTTCCAGAATCTCTGTCCTGTTTCATTGGTCTATCTGTCTATTCCTGTACCAATATCGGGCTGTTTTAGTTACTGTAGACTTGCAATAAAGTTAAGTCTGGAAGTGTGATACCTCCAACTTTGTTCATTTTGCTGAGAATTGTTTTGGCTTTTCGTGCTCTTTTTTATTTCCATATGAATTTCTGTAATGTCATTCCAGGTGTGAGAAAAATGATGTTGGTAATTTGGCGAGTATTGCATTGAATCTCTAGATTGCCTTGGGTAGGAGGGACATGTTGACAATATTGATTATTCTAATCAATGAGCATGGAATGTTTTTTCATTTGTTTATGTCATCCTTGATTTCATTGGGCAGAGTTTTGTAGTTCTCATTGTAAAGGTCTTTCACCTCTCTGGTTATATGGATGCCAAGGTATTTTCTTTCGTGTGTGTGTGGCTATTGTAAATGGGATTATGCTTTTTATTTGGTTCTCTGCCTGCTTGTTGCTAGTGTATAGAAATGCAACTGTCTTTTGCACATTGATTTTGTAACCCAAGACTTTTCTGAAATCGATTATCAGTGAGAGGCAGAGTCTGACAGACTCTCTAGGGTTTTCAAAGTATAGAATCATATCATCCACAAAGAGGGATAGCTTAACTTCCTCTTTTCTTATTTGATTTCCTTGTCTTGCCTGATTTCTCCGGTTAGGACTTCCAGCACTATGTTGAGCAGGAGGGGTAAGAGTCAGCATATTTGTCTTGTTCCTCTTCTTAGGGAGAATGCTTCCAGTTTCTGTGCATTGAGGAAAATGTTGGCTGTGGGTTTATCATTTCTGTTTTGAAGAATGTTCCTTCTATGCCTAGGTGCTCAAAAGTTTTTATCAAGAAGGGATGTTGAAATTTGTCAAATGCTTTTTCTGCATCTAATTATATACAATAACAATGTGGTTCTTGGTTTTATATCTGTTAAGATAATGAATTACATTTATGGTCTTACAAATGTTGAACCAGGCCTGCATTCCAGGAATGAAGCCCACCTGGGCATAATGGATGACCTCCCCATGATGGAGATGTGTTGTTGGATCTAATTTGCTAGAATATTATTGAGAATTTTTGCATCTGTGTTCATCAAGGAGATTGACCTATAATTCTCTTTCCTTGTTGGGTCTTCACCAGGTTTGGGTATCAGTATGATGTTAGCTTCATAAAACAAGTTGGAAAGAATTTCATCATTCTTGATTGCCTGGAATACTTTCAGGAAGATTGGTATCAGCTCCTCCATGTATGTCTGTAGAATTCAGCTGGAAAGCCATCTGGTCCTGGCTTTTTTGGCAGGGAGATTTCTTATGACTTAGTTGATCTTCTGGATTGGTCTGTTTGGAGTTTTAATTACTTCTTGTTTCAACCTTGGAAGGTTGTGTAATGTCAGAAAGTTCTCCATTTCCTTTAGGTTTTCTAGTTTATTTGCATACAGGTATTCGTGGTAATCTCTGATAATCTTTTGAATTTCTTCAGAGTCAGTTGTGACTTCTCCTTTTGCATTTCTAATTGTGTTTATTTGGACTTTCTCTTCCTTTTTCTAAAAGTCAATCTGACCAGGGGCTCATCAATCTTATTTATTCTTTCAAAGAACCAGCTTTTTGTCTTGTTGATCCTTTTTACAATATTTTTGTCTTCTATATCCTGCAATTGTGATATTATCTTGGTGATCTGGATTCTTGTCCTCAAGTTAGTTCTAGCTCCCTTAGATGTGACATTAGGTTATTTACTTGTGATCTTTCTGCTTTCTTGATGTGTGCATGCAATGCTATGATTTTCTGCTAAACACTGTTTTCATGGCATCCCAGAGATTCTGATAAGATGTGACTTTGTTTTCTTTTGTTTCTAGGAATCCTTTTATTTCTGTCTTGATTTCTGTATTGACCTAGAAGTCATTCAACAGCATGTTGTTTGTATCCATGTCTTTGTGTGTTTTGTGTCCATGTCTTTGTGTGTTTTGTGTCCATGTCTTTGTGTGTTTTGTGAGAATCTTCTTGGTGGCAATATTTATTTTTATTCCACTGTCATCTAAGAAGATGCGTGGTATTATTTCAATCTTTTGTAATTTGTTCATGCTTGATTTATGTCTGAGAATGTAATCAATCTTGAAGTATGTTTCATGTGCTGATGAGTAAAATTTATACTATTTAGATGTTGGGTGGAGTGTTCTTTAGATATCTGTTAAATCCATTTGATCAATCATTGAGTTTAGGTTCTGTATCTCCTCTTTGTTTTTGTTTGTTTGTTTTTTGTTTTTTGCCTTGATGATTTATCTAAAGTTGTTAGCATTGGTATTTCAATCTCCAACTATGATTGTGTGAGAATCGATGTCCTGTCTTAGTTTACTTAGTAGTTGTTTTATAAAACCTGGTGCTGCTGTGTTGGATGCATATATGTTTAAGACAGATATTTCTCGTTGGTGGATTGAGCCTTTTGTCATTATATAGTATCCTTTTTAACTTTTGATAGTTTGAAATCTGCTTTGTCTTATATCAGAATAGGTACATATACTCTCTTCTGTTATCCATTTGCCTGAAAGGCCATTTTCCATCCCCCAACTTTGAGCCTGTGAGTGTCCTTTGCAGTGAGATGAGTTTCTTGGAGGCAACAGACTGTTGGATCATGCTTCTTTATCCAGTTTGCCACTCTATGTCTCCTCAGTGGTGCATTTAGTCCATTCAACTTCAAATTGGTTATTGAAATGTGAGAATTTATCTCTGTCATAGGGCTGTTATGGGGTTGCTTTGTTTTCTTTTTACTTTTGTATTTATATATGTGTATATTTTCATTTTTGTGAGTACTTTGTACGCTCTGAACTCTTTGCTTGCCTGTACTTTTCTGATGGGTATGACTGTTCTTTTTGTTTGTTTGTTTCTTTTTCTATATTCAACACCTTATTTTCCTTTTCCCCCTTTTTTCCAACACCTTATTAAGCATCTCCTGAAGGACTAGTCTAGAGATGGCAAATTCTCTTAGGGATTGGATGTCGGGGAAGGATATTAATTCTCCATCACTAATGAAACTTAGCTTGGCAGGGTAGGAAATTCTTGGCTGGAATTTTTTATCTTTAAGAATGTTAGAAATTGAACTCCAGTTCCTTCTAGCTTATAGTGTTTCTGCAGATAAGTCTGGAGCAATTCTGATGGGTCTTCCCCTGTAGGTAGTCTGACCTTTCTCTCTTGCTGCATTTTTAATTTCCAGGATGAAGTTCTTTATTTCCATTATTTCAAAATGGGCTTTTTAAAAAATCAGCCAACTCTGCTTTTAATTCTTGTATAATTTTGGTGAGTTTTGCTTCTAGTTTCTCTTGGTTCTCTCTGTTCATTTTAGCCATCCAATTTCTGATTTCTGTGACTGTCATCTGGGGCAGGTAATTCTGAAGGGTTTTCATTGTTTGCACTCTGATAGCTGCTTTTTTGGGTACTGTCTCTTTAGGATTCTTGGGGTGGCCTACATTTTTTCATTGCTTTTTCCTCATTTGTGACAGGCCTCTCTTCCCTCTCTATAATTCCACTTTGGTTTTGTTGCTGTGAAGTTAGTCAATAACCCTCTGTTCTAGGACCTTTTCTGTGGTTCAGTATAGGTCACTCAGTGAGACAGGAAGGGGCATTCATTTCTGCTCCTTGCTCCACCCTGTGGCAGATTTCTCTACTGTAAATTTTCTCTCCTGCTATTAATTTAGCCAGGTTTACTTTTCAACAGGAGCTAGCACTCTGTGGATAGTGAGTGGGGGAATGGGTCCCCCCCCCCAATTCACAGTCTGTGGTTTGCAGCTCAGAAGCCTTCCCACTGAGAAAACTTTCAGGTGTCTTTCATGTCACTCCTTCCCTGTTCAAGTCTGCACTCTGCTCTTGAAAAAGAGCTCCTTCCCTGCCATAGGGTTATCGGGAATGGGGTGGGGGGATCTACCCTGTGGACACATCGGGCTTGGAGGTGATTCTTTCTGATCTAGCTGGGAAGATGGTCATCAGCTGTTGGTGGCAGGTGCCAGCTGGGCTCACTCTCTAGGTGGGCTTTCCCTGCCAGGGTGTCAGCCACCAGGCTCTGTTGGTGGAAGCCATGCTCACAGCAGTTGACCAAATGCAAGTTTTGTTCCGCATTCCACTTGGACTCCAGTTACCTACCACTGCACCCTGACCAGGACTCCTTCTGCATGGGACTGATGACTCATGCACAGCTTGGAGGAGATGAACTGACCCAAAGCATCTTAGGATCACTTACCCACTCTTGTTCACCAGGCAGGGCTTCAGTTCCTGTGTGAGCCTGGCACATGGCGGGGGATGGGGTGCCCATATTCCCATGTCTACCATCATTTTCTGGTCTCTATGTGTTCAAAGAGACTTTGCTGGGTGCAGGGCACTCCACCCATACAAAAGTGTTTGAGGTATCTCCCTACTCTGCCTTGATTAGCAAGAGAGGCACTGGTCTGCTGCTCCATGCTGGCTATCTTGGATCCTGCTCACCAAAGACATCGCATTTTAATTCTACCCATTAAAAAAGCTAAATTCATGCAAAGTAATCAATGAAGAACACAATATCAAACTTTTAAATACAGGATCTTCAGTGTTATTCCAAGCGATATTGGAGCCCGAGGCAAAAGAAAAAATATATACCTATATAGGAGATTTTATGTATTTTTGAAGGGTTATTTTTTTGTTTGTTTACCAGAAATAGCTTTTGAAAATCTTATTGATGTGTTTGTTTTCATTATATTCAGGAAAGTAAAGTGAAAATCAATTCTTTTGGGGTATAAACACAATATTTAAGCTTCAGATAATGACATGAGTTTTAATATATCTATTTTGAGCTTTTCAATTTTTTTCCAACTACTTTGCTTTCTATTGTGTGAAATCAGTGTCCTATTTCTTCTGTCTGGCTTGACAAATTCGTCCAGAAAACATGTATTAATTACTATCCATCCAGCACTGGGCTGACGTCTGAGGGGGAGACAAATCTGAGTAGTTGCCTCTAGGGAGCTCATAGTCTACTAAGAGAATTATAGCAAGAAAGTCATCAAATGTGAGACAGAATGTGATAAATGTCACAAAAGGAGTTCAGACAATGCACTCCAGTGTTTCAGAAGAGGGAGGGGCTGCCATTGGTCATTAGCTATAGAAGACTTGAGAAAGAATGGTATTTCTGTTGAAAACAGAATGTACCAACACCTCTGGTCTGAAAGAGGCAGAGCCACTGGAGCAGCCTAGAATGTGAGTAGAGGGAACTACAAGGAGATGAGATGGGCTAGGTAGGAAGGCACAGAAATGAAGACTCATAAGGTAGTGGAGGATGGTTTCTGGAGTCAGGAAATTCCGGGTTCAAATCCCAACTCCACCACTTCCTTACTGGGCAAGTCATTTTGGCTCATTTTGTTTACTTATGAAATGGGAGAGTGCTGGCTATTCTCTGAAGGCCCCTTCAGGTCCATTCTCCATCCTTCTCTACCCTGCTCTGTGATCATGTACTGTGTCAATGAGCTCCCATCACCCTGGCTTCTGGTCAATGGGAGGGACTAACAGGAGCCAGGAAATCAGAAGAGTGAGGTCAGGGTATTCATTCATCTGCCTTTTTCCTTCCTTCATGGCTGCAGATTGGCAGCATCCCTCTCTCCACAGCCACATCTAGCTTTTTTTGGGCACAGATGCCCTAAGCCACATCTCTTTTGCACCCTAGCCTAGAAGTGGTAAAAGTTCCAGGCTGATGCTTGGTTAGCCTGACCCTATCCAAACCTTTGTAAATAGTCCTTTCATTAAATTCTCCTTATTTGCCTGTTTTGAATGTATCTTCTCTTTTCTGCCAGCACTTGGCACATAGTAAGTGCTTAATAAACATTAGCTAGTATATTACACTACCTAGATGAAACTTTTTATGGTGATGTTCCTGCTGGAATTCTCCATCCAAATAGCCTTTGCAGAGGTCTGCCCTGGGCAAGCCTATGTGTCAGCAAAACAGAACAAAGGATTCTCACTTCAAAGTCAACAGCTGTGCCAGGATAAATGTTAGGACTGGCTTCCCCAACAGGTTGACTCTGTGATGCCAGCCAGATCATTATTCTAGGCAATTTCTCCTGCCATTGCCCCCTGGGATGGGGTCCATCACATTGTAACCTCGTTCAAAGGCTTCAATGAGCAGTGTACCGACATGCATTACAAGCGACTGTGTGTCCTTTTTTGGTTTGTGTTTCTGTCTTTGGATTCATGCTGATCAGCCACTCAATGAACTCACAGTCTATCAAATGAAGATGTTGGCTGAGGCTCCCTCGAACCCTTTCATATTCACATATTATGAGACTGAATGTGAGAGTGCAGCACTGTCAGGATCTCAACTGTGGGACCATTGGACATTCTATCAGGGAATGCCCTGGATGGATTTTTATGCTGTGTTGATCAATCAATGGAGAGGAGTTTTATTTCTGAGAACATTGTTATATAAAGCCATAATTCAAAGCTTTGGGAGAGATATTACATTGGTTTCCTTTTCTCCCCTAAAGATGTCAGAAATCCCAATTCTGTCCCCTCTTCCTTTATTGTTGAGGTCATTGCTGAAGATGCTGTTCAGAGAATGATGCCTCTGATTTATCCTGTAAGTTTATAAAGGCTACAAATGCTGCTCTGGGAACATAAGTATCAACTCTTCTGGGAAATTTTATGGTTGCCTATGAGATGTGTACTTAATACCTACTACACATTGATTCTGAGAGACTCCTTATTTATTATTGGTGTATATGCTGTCATTACTTCTCATTAAAGCAGAGCTCAGCAGCCATGGAGTATTGGGAAAAGTGAGAAGAAAATAATGGCACAGAGGAACTAAGCCACAAACAAGGGGGAGGGTATGTAAATTTCACATGAACTAGCCCCACCACCCTAAACTCTCATTTAACTAACAGAATCCAACCTTACAGATAAAATGCTTAGAGAATCTGGCAGGTCCTGCCCTGGAGAAACCACTTAGACCTTACCTATTGCTATTTCAACTTATGCAAACAGTCCAGGGTGCCATATGATGCTGCCACTGCTGTGATGGAAGGAAGGACCAAATGCAACACAGGCATGGAAACTGCATTTCCTCCCTTCCTCTATTCTCCTGGTAGAGGTAGAAGAAGAAAACGCCCAAAAGGTGAAGAAAGCAATAGCAAAGCTTGGAGAGAGGACAGACAATGTACTGACAGTCTGAGGAGCAAAACCATGGCTCCACTGCCATTGCCCCACCTGCCTGTGAGGAAGTCTAGGTAGGCTGTATTTGTGCGTATCTTGACCTTCGGGGCTTTGTGGCTTTCCAGCTCTCTGGGAGGACCTCCATTTCTATCTCCAGAGACAAAGACAAGGCCTTGGGGTTGGGACTAACACTTCTCTAGCAATCACAATTCCTCCTCAAGTCCATTTGAAAAACTGATAACTACACACATGAATTGAAGTGCAGGCGTATGAAAAGTAAATAGTCTCTTAATTCTGGGGAAGGGAGTACTGTTCAAATAGAATGCATACTGTTCAAAAGCATCCAGCTATTCTACAGTATCATTAAAATTCCACTTTAGCCGATCACTGCCTCAGTATTGTGTTTTTCCAGCGAGGCCCCTTTGTTTGCTGTGCCACAATGTTCTCCTTCCACTGTTTGTTCCCTTTCTGGATTTGATAAACTTGAATTTTAATACATGCTTCATTACTACACAGGTTTAGAACCGCAACCATGTTTTTACCCCTTTCATTTATTTTTATTGTGAATTGAAACAACTCTACTGAAAAAAAGACTCAGACCCTCATGCACATTCAATTCTATTTGTGTCACTCTATGTTCCCTTATGATCTTGGCTGATGTACAGACTGGGTTCCTGCAGGGCTGAAGCAATGTGTACACACTGTTTCACTTAACGTTATTGTGTATACACATTTCCATAGATCAACAAAATCCACATACTTATCATCTTTAATGGCCATGGAGAATTCCACCGTGGAACCGCAGCACTTCAGAAGACATCACATTTGCATGTTTTCCTGGTTGTGGGTGGCACTTCAAAATGTGCTAGCTGTAAAGAGGGCTTTGCTTCACTCTGGCCACAAATCAATAGCAAGATACAATATGAATTAAGTCACATTGGAACTAAACCTCACCAAGTTGAATTTAATTAGTATATATTGTTGCAGCATAGTCTGTTCTCTGTTGGATTAGGCTCTTGATGTTTACAGGTTCCAGTGATTATTCACTCAGTGAAGTATAGAAGAAGGGATTTGAAACAAACCTCAGCTATTTTGGACTGTGGTTCTAAGTGAGCTTGATTCATTCCTCTTCACAACCCCTACATTCTATTGGGTTTCTCTGCTTGGGTCCTATATAGTCATACAACAGGGAACTGGATTTGCAATGCTTTCCTCCAAACGTTCGTGCCATTCTAATGTCCTAGCTATTTGGTCTGACAAAGCTTCCTGGACTTTTAAGTCCTGTGAGATAGCTGTGCTATAAGCTGGCAAGATACTACAGTACTTTATTCATGTTGCTGCTGGTTAGTCTAAAGATAGTCTAGGAGTAGTTTGCTACTGGCATCATGGTGTTTTATACTTTAAGGGAGTGATTTTCATTTTCAGAATCTATTTGTTTTGTATCCCTTGCCAATTGGAGTTGGTACTGGATTCATTTTCCTCTCAGTGAGGAGTAAGTATATGGTCTCCTTCTGAGGACAGACTAGTCCTCTGGGCATAATCATTTAAGGCTGTTCAAAACCTTTTGACTTACCTACCCGTTTCAGTCAAGTTCACCTTGCGGATATTAAGCTTCCTATCTATGACAGATTTTAGTGCAGTAACAAGATCTCTACCATCTTGAAGTAGCCAGGAGACAGACTGTATCATTTGCAAGGCAGGTTAGGTGGATGAGGGAGACCATTGATGGTTTGTTCAAAAGAAACTGCATAGTAGCCAGAAGCAGCACTATGTCCGTGGTAACTTCCACTTCAGAGCAGTGGAAGCACCTGATGGCAGCAGTTCCCTGTGTTGAGAGTAACTCCAAAGAATGTCGGCCCCACAGTCATCCCAGGCAGCTTTCTTTATACCTGGTACTCTGAGGGAGCCAGGAAACCTAATGTGGAAAGCTTGGTGTCCTGTCTTAAGATGAAACTCCTGACAGACTGTCACCAGGACAGCCACTTTTTCTCACAGGCTTTACCAAGTTTTCCAGGCTTATATGTGATAGTCTCTTGTAACAACTGGCTCACACTGACAAGTTATCTGACTGGAGTTAGGGACACATTCTATGGGAAGATTACAGAATTAAATAAACTGACATATATGAAAACCAAGGCCATGAACTTGACCTCCTTTTAAACTATAGTCCAACCAGTTGAACTTACCAGCTACTGCTTACAAAGCTATCCCTGCTACTGGAAAAAGCAATTCATTCACACTTCCTACTGATAACAGGATATAATAAACCAGTACAGTGGGTCATCCAGGACATTGGTCTCTGAAAGTCTGAAGAGGCAGTAACTAGCATGGTAGTCCTTTGGATATTTTAAGAAACTGTTTTGCATGCATAAGAACCTTGCACTAACAAGGTTTCATTCTTAGTTTGTCTATCAATTCATGATTTCATTATTTAATGGTTCATTCATTCATTCACTTACCAAATATTTATTATCTCATGTGTACCAGGCATTGCACTAGGCTTAGAGGCTGCAAAAATAAATAAGGTGGCCAGGCACGGTGGCTCAAGCCTGTAATCCCAGCTCTTTAGGGGGGCTGAGGGGAGAGGATTGCCTGAGCCCAGGGGTTCAAGACCAGCCGGGGCAACTTGAAAAGACCTTGTGTCTACAATAAATGAAATAAATGAGCCAGGCATGGTAACGTGCACTTGTAGTTCCGGCTACTTGGAAAGCTGAGACGGAAGGATCACCTGAGTCCAGCAGGTCGACGCTGGGGTGGCCATGAGCGTGCCACTGCACTCCAGTCTGGGTAATGGAGTGAGACTCCGACTCAAACAAAGAAACAAACAAATTAATAAGGCAGTTTCTATTCTAGAGTGCCTCACATGTAAATTAATACTACCACTACTAATAATTATAATTGCTAATTATTATCATGACTATAGGATAACATAATAAATGCTAAAACCAAGGCATATACATGTACTATGGAATTACAGATGAAGTATTTAATTCAGTCTTGGGGCAGGGGATGGTCAAACAGGTTGTCATAGACTTGGGGGTAAAGATTGTATAGGAGTTCACCAGACAAAGAGTGGTGAGGATTCATCAGGTTATTGAGATCAAACAATCTTTCATTTTAATGCAAAACATGGAAGAAAATTTCCTATATAAAGAAAATAGGGTCAGGTTCAGTGACTCAGCCTGTAATCTCAGCACTTTGGGAGGCCAAGGTGAGTGGATTACCTGAGCCCGCGGTTTGAGACCAGCCCGGGCAACTTGGCAAGACCTCATCTCTACAATAAATTTTTTAAAAAATTAGCTGGAGCCGGGCTCGGTGGCTCAGCCTGTAATCCCGCGCCTTTGGGATGCTGAGGTGAATGGATTGCCTGAGCCTGCAGGTTCGAGACCCGCCTGGGCAGCGAGACCTCATCTCTACAATAAATCAAAAAATCAGCTGGGCGTGGTAGCGCGCACCTGTAATTCCGGCTACTTGGAAGGCTGAGGTGGAAGGATCGCCAGAGCCCAGCAGGTCGAGGCTGCGGTGGCCCGGGAGCAGCCACTGCACTCCAGTCTGGGCGACAGAGTGAGACTCTAACTCAAAAAAAAAAAATTAGCTGGATGTGGTAGTGCCTCGTCTCTACAATAAATTAAAAAAAAATTAGCTGGGTGCGCCTGTAGTTCTGGCTACTTCGAAGGCTGAGGTGGAAGGATGGAGCCCAGGTCGATGCTGGGGTGGCCATGATCATGCCACTATACTCCAGCCTGGGCGATGGAGTAAGACTCCAACTCAAAAAAAGAAAAGAGAAAATAGGTTCATATTTTTCCAAACTTCATTTCCATTTATTTTCATTCACTCACCCATGCATTCAGTATTTATTGAGTATATATTATGTGCTATGTACTATTCTAGGCACTGAGAATGCAGCTCTACAGAAACAGACACAAACCCCTGACCTCCTGAAGCTTACTTTCTATTATCTTCACAATAAGGAAGTGAACAAAATATATAGTATAACAGAGAGTAATAACTTCTCTGGAGAAAGAGTAGGAAAGTGACATAGGGGATGAGGCACCCACCCTTGAATGAGGTGGTAAGGACAGACCTTGCTGACAAGGTAGCATTTGACATAAGGGGACAGGTCATGAGGCTATGGGGAAAGAGTGTTCCAGGTAGGCCACGCAGTATGACTAGAGCAGGTGGAGGGGGTTGTCGGTAAAAGGAAATGAGATCAGATAGGTAACAGCAGGTCAGACTGTGGAGAGCCTTGTAAAATATACTAAGGTATCTGGCTTTTACTCTGAGACAAGAAGCCATTGGAAACAATAAAATCATGGATGCTGGTTGTAAATTCCACTCTTAGGCTGTTGGGGAACTCCTGCAATGAAGTAAGCATTGCTATTCTCCAATATAAACAATAAAATGTATTTTTAAAAGTTTTTTTGGCAATAAATGAGTTTAAAATTTCCTTTAAAAAACTTTTATGAAGTTAAAAATTAAGTTTTCATTAAAGTCATCTTTTTAGAATATTTTCTTCTGTAACCCAGTTTTTTTATTTATTATGATTTCCTCCTGATTCTAATGTTCCCTATACTCACCCATTCAGCCCACTTTTAGTAGTTGTTGAGAGTGAGATTACAGATGGATTGATAACGGCGGGGAAAGGGCAGAGGGGAATCCACCAATGGAATGGCAGGGAGTGTTTGTTGGGGGATCTTGAGAGATAAAACTCTTGTGAAAGAATCCTTCAAGCTCCTTCAGACTTCTGGAAAATATTCATGATGATAATTTTTTTTGAGACAGGGTCTCCCTCTTTGACCCAGGCTGGAGTGTCGTGGCACAATCATACCTCACTGCAGCCTCCAACTCCTGGGCCCAAGAATCCCCCCACCTGAGCCTTTCAAGTAGCTGGGACTACAGGAGCATGCCACTACGCCTGGCTATTTTTATTTTTATTTTATAGAAACAGGGTCTCGCTTTGTTGCCCAGGCTGATCTCAAACTCCTGGCCTCAAGTCATCTTCCTGCCTTGGCCTCCCAAAGTGCTGGGATTACAGGCGTGAGCCACTGTACTCTCAGCCCCATGATAAGAATTTTAAATAAATAGTCAATGAGGTAGACAATTGCAAGATCCTATCCTTGAAGACTGTGACCATCTAAAATGTAGTAACACTAACTAACATGATTTCAGCAGGCTTAAACAAATAAAAAAGAATGTAAAATGTAGTTAAGTATTTGCATTTGGTCTTTCCTAAAAGAACAGTTTACAGAAGTGACAGTTCTCTTCTGGGTATTTCTCTAAATGGCCACTGAGTGGCAGTCCAGGTAAAATTATCACAGAACACAACCTTATTGAATACATATTTATTAAATGGAACGAACATAATGCTGAGTATGAAAACATTTTCTGCCTCTGCACTCCTAAGTTCTCCAGGTCCTTCCATGGACCCACTGGAGACAAAGACAGGGTCATTTGTCAGTGGCCCACCATTAGCAAAGGCCACACATCTTTCATGGCCCCTCTGAGAACTGTGAGAGGGTATTATAGTCAAGTATGTGTAAGCTTACTTGTGTGGGTCATGCACATTAATCTGCTGGTGCTGTTCAAATGGCACCCAGCGAATTTCTCGTTTAGCTGCATAGTGTACTCTTTAAACAGGACTAAACCAATTTGGGAATGCTGTCCTATACAGCAAATTGGTGGGGTGGTAGTGAGAGAGAAGGGAAAGAAATATTGCTGCCAACATTTAATAGTTGAGATGGAAATAGCAGGGACTGGGAGGTGGCAGGGTGGGGGCTGGAATGGAAACTATTGAAATGTACTGTTACTTATTTCTAGAAGTTAAGGCTACTCCCTGGTTCGTTAGATGACTCCTGACACCCTATTAAAATTGCTATGTCCTAGGGCTTTTATCTGTGAATGCCAATCAAATGCAAGCATTCCAAGAAGTTCGATCCTTGGCCTTTTTCTCTTCTTCTTCTATAGTCTTTACCTTAGTGCTTACTTACCTATTTATTTATTGATTACCTCTTTATTTTGCGGAAGGCTTACAACTCCAGCCCTGGCCAACTTGTTGTAAGATATCTCATCTGAATGTCTTCACAAACATCTCAACCAATATAAGACCTGTTATAAGTTGAATTGTGTCTCCTCAAAATTCACATGTTGAAGTCCTAGCCCCTAGTACCTCACGATGTGACTGTATTTGGAGAAAGGATCGTTATACAGGTAATCAAGGTAAAAGGTTTTCATATGAGTGGGTCCTAATCCAATATGACTGACTTTATAAGAAAAAGAGATTAGGGCAGAGACGCACCAGAGCGAAGACCATGTAAAGACACAGGGAGAAGACAACTATCAACAAGCCAAGGAGAGAGGCCTCAAAAGAAACCAACGCTGTCAACACCTTCATCTCAGACTTCCAGCTCCCAGAACTGTGAGAAAGTAAATTTCTGTTAAGTCATGCAGTCTGTGGTATTTTGCTATGGAAGTCCTAGCAACTAATACAAGCCCCAGAACCAACTCAATTTTCCTATTTCTTAGTTGATGGCATTTCTATTTACATTTAGCATTTTACCCAGGCAGAGTCATCTCAATGCTCTTCATCTTCTCCCTCCAACTCTCTTGCTACTCCCACATAATAGGATCCTAAGATCTATCAATTCAGTCACTGAAATGTCTTCTGAATCCATCTTTTCCATTCAGTCCTCATTTCCACTGTCTTAATTCAATCCTCCATATCTTCCATCTGAACTATGTAATAGCTTGTTAAAACATGTTTTGACCTCTGTCATTCCCCTCCCCCATCTGTCATTTACTCTACTATCAATTGGTACCTTAGATGGAAGGAACAATGGCATGATTGGGTACTCATGGGAATAACTCAGTGGAGAGAAAAAAAATGATGACTCAGGAAAGAGGTGGTTGAATTTATGCCCTAATGGCGTGGCACGAGTGAGATGGGACGGGATCTAGGACAAAGTACATTAGCACACACAAGTGGCCATGGATTGGAACACAGCTCATCTATAGTAACAGGAGAGAAGGTAGAGAGTATGATACCGGTATAGATAGTGTTGTAGATTTGGTGGTGGTTGCATGTAGAAGTTTTCTTCTGATGGTTTTTATTTTCTCAGTGGAAGAGGAAGCAAGGTCATCAACCAATCACCAGAGAGGGAGAATTGTAAGAATGAGTAGTAGGTTTGAGAAGAACAGAGAAGGTATGAAATCATGATCTATGTGTGTAGGAAAGTAACTGGCCTGGGGAAAGGTAGCATGACACTGAGAAGTATTCTGGGTTCACTGGAGGTTTGTGGTCTTAGAGGTTTGTAGTTTTGGAGATAAAGTGAGAGCAGACAAAAGAGTTGGGGGGTTGCCTCCAATTACAATGAGCTGCATAGGTGCAGGTCCTGTGCTGGTGGAGAGAAGGACTTAACCAGGTTGGGGCTTTGTCAGGTGAGAATAACAAAGAAAGATGGAGACAAGGGAATAGAGTGTGTAAGCAAGGGAATGCCATAAGATAAGCCATATAATTTAATGCCAGGAGGGAAGTGAAGACTCAAGGGGCTGAGGATCAATGAAAAGATAGTAAGACCAATAGACTTTATGGCCCTCTGAGGCTGGGGGATTGTTAGAGTTGGGAGTCTTAGAATAAGTGAGCTGGAAAATTAGGAGATGATGCCCAGAGTGGGAGGCTTTGAAATAGATTCTGGTGGAAAGTGTTGGTGGTGAAAGAATAAAAGGGTGAAGCAGCATGAAGAACACGATCATTGGTGGGGAGGAATTCAAGGACTTGAGAAGTCAGGGTGTGGGACCACTTATGTGTATATTAAAATCACTGAGAATTATGATAGGTCTAGAGTTTTAGAGGGCTAATGAGACCAGAGCTAAAATCCAGATCAGAAATATGTAGTTTGGGCACTTTGTAAAAGATAGGAAAGAAAGTTAACTACTAGTGCTGGCTATGAAAGAGAAGAAATGAAAGGAGTCTAAGAAGGTGATAATTCTTTTGCAGTACACAGAGGTTTTGTGAGGGAAATTACATACTACAGTGATATTGGGAATTTCAAGGGCCTCTGTACAGTTGTATAGAAGAAAGACAAGTCTGCATATTATTTGCACACTTTTGCTCTAGATAGGCAAAACATGTTTTAACATACATACTCACCCCCAGCAATGTGTACTGTTTGCAAATAAAGTACAAAAACAAACATTTGCTTGATGCCAAAAAAATAAAAACCACAAATAGTTGGCTCTTCTCTACACCTTATAACAGTAGGTTTCCCCCTTATGGAGATTAGGATAAAACTAGCATTTCTTTTTTTTTGTCTTGTCAAGCCTGTTAAAATAGGATCCTACCTGTACGGGGGAAAAAAAATCTCACAAAAGCCAAAGAAAGATTTAGGTCAGATGGATGAGGACTTTAATTATCAGTTGTGCACATTTTCAGCCTTTTGTGAAATCCCCAGGCTGCCTGCCCCAGGTAACTACTCTATTATTGAAGTGACTTAGAAAGGCCCTCTTCAGTGGGAAATTATAATTGAAAGTGTCACTTATCCTAAACTTTTATCCAAAAAGACAAGATCCTGGGTAGAAAGCCAAAAACTCCTTATAGTTAGAATACTTTTTAAATGCTAAAACAAGGAAGCGTGCTTTGGTGTAAGTTTAATATTCAGGGTTCTCTTGAGAAAAAATTTTTTAGGGCAAATAATAGATACTTTATTTTAATAATATATTTGTGGAAATCTCTAAAGTTCCTTCCAGTCCTAAAATATTGTGATTTTAGGTCTGATGAAACTATTTTAAAGGGCTCACTCAAGGGACAACTACAAATGAGATACTTTAGGGGAATTTTTAATGATCAATTGGTTTATATTGTAAGAAATTTAAGACCACAACTTGAACTAATTTGGTATCCACCACAAATTCTATCAGTAAGTTAGACCTATAGAATTTCATTTTTGTAATCTCCTTGTTGAAGAAATACTGAAGAGTAATGAAATTGGGAGACATTCTCAGATAAAACCTAAGAGAATTCATTGCCACTAGACCTCAGCTGCAAGAAATGCCAAAGAGAGTCCCTCAGGTTGAAGTAAAAGGATACTAGGCCGTAATTCATAGCCAAGTGAAGATATAAAGATATCCAGTAAAAGCAAATATAAAATCCAGTTTTATTATAATTTTGGTTAATAACTCCACTTTGTATTTTCTATGGAAGTTAAAAGACAATTGTATAAAATTTATAAATCTATATTAATGGGCACACAATGTATAAATATGTAATTTGTGATATCAATAAAAAAGAGTATGATGGGACAGAGTTGTATAAGAGCAGAGTTGTATGTAATTTAGGTTAAGTGGGCATCAATTCAAAATAAGTTTTTATAACTTTAGGATATTATATATGGTCCCATGGTAACTGCAGAGAAAATATCTATAGAATATACACAAAAGGAAATAAGAAGGGACTCAAGATATGTCACTATAAAAAATAGATAAACACACAAAAAAGGCAGTAATAGAGAAAATGAGGGACGAAAAATTATGAGACAAACAAAATAACAAACTGGCAAAAGTAAGTCCTTCTTCATCAGTAATTACTTTAAGTGTAAATGAATTAAATTTCCCATTCAAAAGGCATAGATTGGCAGAATGTGTGGGGAAAAAAGCAAGAGCCAGTGAAATACTGTCAACACGAGACTTAGTTTGGATCTAAGGACAGGAATAGATTCAAACAAAAATTGGAAAAAAAGATACTTCATACAGATAGTAACCAGAAAAGAAAAGAGGTGGCTATATTAACATTAGACAAAAGAGAGTTTAAGCCAAAAACTAATACAAGAGACAAAGAACAACATTATATATTGATTAAAAGGTCAATTCATAAAGGAGAGATTATAATTATAAATGTGTATGTACCAACCATCAGAGCTCCAAAATATATGAAGCAAACATTGACAAAATTGAAGGGAGAAATAGAGAGCTCTATTATAAAAGAGTTAGATATTTCAATACCCCACATTAAATAATGGATAAAGCAACCAAACGGAAGATCAATAAGTAAAGAGAGGGTTTGAAAACTACCATAATCCAATTGGACCTAACAGACAGATATAGAACATTCCACCCAACAATTTCAGCATACATTTTTAAAAAATACACATGGAACATTTTTCAGGATAACATACACAAGGCCACAAAACAAGTCTTAATAAATGTTACAACATGGAAATCAGACAAAGTATCTTTTCCTTCTACAATAAGATAAAAATAGAAATCAGCAGAAGGAAATCTGGAAAATTAATAAATATGTGAAAATTAAACACCAATTGTTTAAATAATCAATGTGTCAAATAATAAATCACAAAAAAATTAGAATCTATCTTGAGACAAGTGAAAATGAAACACAACATATCAGAACTCATGAATGCAGGAAAAGCAGTGCTAAAAGACAAATTTATCATTTGTTTTTATTTATTTATATATTTTTTAGAGATAAGGTCTTGCTATATTGCCCAGATTGGTATGAAACTCCTAGCTTCAAAGTAATTCTCTTGCCTCAACCTCCCAAAGTGCTAGGATTACAGGCATGGACTATCATACCCAGCTCTAAAAGAGAAATTTATAACTGTAAATGCTTATATTAAAAATGAAGAATGATCTCAAATCAACAACCCAACTTTATATCTTAAGGAAATAGAAAAAGAAGAATAAAATAACTCTAAAGCTAGTATAAAACAGAAATAATTTATTCAAGCAGCAATAAATAAAATAAAGATAAAAAACAATAGAGGAAAATCACAAACCACAATTTGGCTTTTCAAAAAGATCAATAAAATTGACAAAACTTTAGGGAGACTAAAAAAATTTTTTTTTAGTAAAAAATTTGTATAATCAAAAATGAAAGTTGGGACATTATCACTGATTTTCTTTAAGAGACAAGGTCTTACCCTGTTGCCCAGGCAAGAGTGCAGTGGTGTGATTGTAGATCACTATAACTACAAACTCCTGGCTTCAAGCAATCCTCAGCCTCCCAAGTAGCTAGGACTATAGACATATGCCACCATGCCTGACTAATTTTTTTATTATTATTTTTTGTAGCAACGGGGTCTTGCTATGTTGACCAGGCTTGTCTTGAGTCTCTGGCAATCCTCCTGCCTTGACCTCCCAAAGCACTGAGATTACAGGTGTGAGTCACCATTATTGTTGATTTTATAGAAGTAAAATGGCTTATAAGGGAGTATTATGGACACCTATATGCTAACAAAATGGATAACCTGGATGAAACTCACATTTCTAGAAACATACAACCTACCAAGACTGAATCATGAAGAAACAGAAAATCTGAATAGACTAACTAGTGAGGAGATTGAATCCATAGTCAAAAATCTCACAATAAAGAAAAATTTTAGATGAGATGGCTTCATTAGAAAATTCTACCAAACATTTAAAGAATTAACTCAAATCCTTCTCCAATTCTTCCAAAAAATTTAAGAAGAAGAACACTTTCTAACTTTTTCTATGGACCAGCATATTCTAACACCAAAGCCAGACAAAGACACTATTAGAAGAAAACTAGTATCTCTTATGATTTGATGCAAAAATACACAACAAAATACTATCAATCCTTATTTAGCATAGCATATTAAAATGATAATATGCCATGACCAAGTGGAATTTATTCCTGGAGTATAAGGATGGTTCAACATATGAAAATCAATCAATGTAATATAATGCATTAAGCTAAAGAAGGGAAAAAACAATCATTTCAATTGATACAGAAAATCATTTGACAAAATCAAACCCTGTTTCATTAAAAAAAAGAAATCAACAAAACTATACTCAACTTAATAAAGGCGATGATAAAACATCTTCAACCTAATAAAGGACATATATGAATAGCCCACAAATAACATCACCTCAATGGCAGGAGCCTGAAAACTTTTTCTCTAAGATCAGGAAAAAGACAAGGATGTCTGTCTTTGCCACTTCTATTTAACATAGTATTGAAAGTTCTAGCCAGAGCAATTAGACAAGAAAAAGGAATAAAAGACATTCAAATAAAAAAGTAATGTCATCTCTGTTCACAAATGGTGTGATTTTTTTTTTTTTGGTGTGATCTTATATGTAGAAAACCCTAGTGATTCCACAAAATTTCTTATAACTAATAAAAGAATTCCATAAAGTTTCAGGATATAAAATAAACACACACACACATGCACAACCAGTTTTGGGAGGCTGAGGCAAGAGGATTGCCTGAACCCAGGGGTTTGAGACAAGCCTGGGCAACTCGATGAGACCTTGTCTCTACAATATAGAAAAAAAAAAAAAAAATTAGCCAGGCATGGTAGAGCATGCCTGTAGTTCTGGCTACTTGGAAGGCTGAAGCAAAAGGATTGCCTGAACCCAGCATGTTGACACTAGGGTAGCCATGAACATGCCACTGCACTCCAGCCTGGGTGACAGAATGAGACTATGACTCAAAACAAAACAAAACAAAACAGTTGTGTTTCTATGCACTGACAATGAACAATCTGAAAAGGAAATTTTAAAAAACAATTACATTTACAATAGCATTGAGAACATAAAACACTTAAAAATAAACTTAATCAAGGAGGTGATAGACTTGTACACTAAAAACTATAAAACATTGATGAAATAAAGACAAAAATAAATAAATGGAAAGGCATTCTGTGTTCATGTTAAAACATCCATACTACCCAAAACAATCCACAGATTTTATGCAATCCTTCTCCATATCCCAATCACCTATTTTGCAGAAATACAAAAATGCATTTTAAAATTCATATGGAATCTTAAGGGACTTTGACTAGTCAAAATAATCTTAAGAAAGAAGAACAAAATTGGAAGACTGACATTTTCCAATTTCAAAACTTACTGCATAGCTATAGCAATCTAAACAGTGTTTTACTGGAAAAAATATAGACATAAATGAATGGAATAGAATAGAAAGCCCAGAAATAAAATTTCACATATATAGTTAAATACTTTCAACAATAGTGCCAAGATCATTCAAAGGAGATCGTTTTTTCAACAAATGGTTTTGGGAAAACAGAACATCCACAAGCAAAAAAATGAAGTTTGATTCATAGCTTATACTATATATAAAAATTAACTCAAAATGAATCAAAGACTTAAATGCAAGAACTATGATTAGTGCTTCTCTGCACATGTATTCAACTTCCTCAAGAGTGTTGCCCCCTTCCTTAGAAAGGCTTACGCAGAAGCTGTAAGACCATGTAACTTGGTAGGAATTTGGCATAGGCCAGTGACTCACAAATGCCAAATCCAAGACAGCTGAAAATCTAGCTGTGTTAGCATCACCTGGGGAGCCTTTAAAAAAAAAAATGTATAGGCCGGGCTGGGTGGCTCAGCCTGTAATCCCAGCACTTTGGGAGGCCGAGGCGAGTGGATTGCCTGAGCCTGCGGGTTTGAGACCCACCTGGCCAACTTGGCGAGACCTCATCTCTACAATAAAAAAAAAAGAAAACTAGCTGGGCGTGGTAGTGCGCGCCTGTAGTTCCAGCTACCTGGAAGGCTGAGGCGGAAGGATCACCGGAGCCCAGCAGGTTGAGGCTGCGGTGGCTGGGAGCGTGCCACTGCACTCCAGTCTGGGCAACAGAGTGAAACTCCAACTCAAAAAAAAAAATTGTATATATACAGGCTTCAGGAGATTCTGACTCAAGAGGTTTAGGGTGGAACTTAGGAGTCTACTTCAAGAAGCTCCTCAGGTGATTCTGAGGCAAACCAGGCTGGAAAACTACTGGGCAGGGGATTTGCACATCAGATTTGGACTAGAGCATTACAACTCAAAGTGTGATCCATAGACAAGCAGCATTGGTGTCACTGGGAAGATTTTAAGGAATAGAGAATATGACGTCTCACTCCAGACCTACTGAATCAGAACTTGCGTTTGAAAAAATTCTTAGTTATTTCTATGCATATTTAAGTTTGAGAAGCAATGCATGACACAATCTTTGAGGTCTCTTCTAACCCCGAGAAACTGGGGTCCCATGAGTGTTTGTTGTTGTATCTGGTAACTGTGTTATTTAATGATTATTAACTAGAAACTATATTACTCGAGAAATATTTCTCATGGCTATGGCTCAACTTTCAAATGTAGTTATCAAACAAACGTTTTTGGGGGAAATGAGGAGAACCCTGCTCACTGTAAGAAGTGTTAAACTTGCTCTGACTGGCCATTTAAGACCTAGAATTCTACTCTAGAATGTGGCCAATCACAACTGCCCACAAAGTGGTTTTCATACAGGAGTCTGCATCACAATCACCACAATCACCTGGAGGGTTACCAAAATACAGATTGCTGGGCCCCACCCAGAGAATTTCCAATTCAATAGATCTTGAATGGGGCCCCACAGTTTGCAATTATAACCAGTTTGCAAGTAATTCTGATGCTGCTCGTCTGGGAACCATAATTTTTGAACCATTTGTCCAGGTTAAAATGCTTTAGTCCACAGGTGAACTTCAAATCAGCAATCTTCTCCAGACTGAGAATGGCCTGGAGCAATTTAACCTGCTCGCCTGGAAATCTGTTGAGGTTTCCAGCATAGTATACAGCCTGACCTCACTTTGAGCCACATGCTTTTAGCCAGGCTGACCTGCCTGCTGGTGGCTGTGACCCATGAATGTGAAGGGCTTGATGTGTCGGCCTGAGACTTGGCTGAGTTCTATTTGATGAATAGGACTTGTCCTGGCTTTCAGGCTTTCCCAGATCAACTGTGTATTCAAGATGACCACCCCACCGCTGTCCAGACTTTTATGACTTTTATATATAGTGTTTCCAAAGGCAGTTATTAAATTGAATTCATTTATAATCACAGGCGAACTTAGCCTTTATTATATATTACTCTGTTCAAAGTCACACAATCACAAGTATCCTTGATCTTTTTTTACTACGTGTTTCAGAGTCCTTAGCCTTCTAGTTCTATAGTAGTCAGAATTCTGAAATGAAACTTGTCTTGTGGAAGAAAGCTGCTTCTTCAATTCTTCTTGTAGAAACAGGCCAATGTTGGAGAGCATCTCTCTGCAATGTGATTTTTTATTTTTTTAATGTCCTTGAACACATCTCCTTCCCCAATGTCTTACTGAAGTCTTTCATATGAGCTCCTTTCTACCTTTCTATATTAAAAGCTTGTGGTGATGCCACTCTGCTTCAGTTGATTCTAAGCAAGTCCTTCAAGGTGAAACTGGGCAAATAACATGGCCAGTTTGTCTTTGAAAGGGCCAAGTCTATAAATAATTGGTGCATGTGGGTTATAAACCAATTTGAGCACACCATGATCTCAAATGTAGAGTTTTTTGAAGTTTGGAGCAGGGTAACTCTGATAAGAACCTTGTTTTCATTAAAGGGTGTACTAATTAACTTCTGCTGTGAAATTACCCCAAAATAAGTGAATTAAAATAATTGACATCAAAGTGTTAATCCTTTAAGTCCTGAGACTTTTGGCATTCAACCCACTGCTAGTCTACAATTTTCCCGAGGACCAGCCTGTTCCCAGCACTACTTTGCTGAACTCTAGGGAAATGATTCTTACCTAGGCTGACTTTGTTTCCCAAGGATTTTGACAATGTCTGCACATATTTTTGGTTGTTATAACTGGGGCAACGTTATTGGCATATAGTGAGCAGAGGCCAAAGATACTGTTCAAAATGTCCTGGGTTGGCAATTATGGCAGGGTTCATCTTGTGGTTTACTTGGTCTTTGCTGGGTTTTCTCTGACAATTGTGGTCAGTTGCTGGATCAGCTATGGGCTGGCTGGTCTATGATGACTTGCTTCAGTTGAAATATCACATCTCCATTCTGTGGTCTCTCCTCCTCCAGCAGGTTAATTCGGGCTTGTTCACATGGTAACTGGGAAGGGTTTCAAGAGAAGAAGAAGCGTAGTGTCTCTTGAAACCTCAGCTCCAAGTTGGCACACTGGTACTTCTGTCATATTCTATTGGCCAAAGCAAGGCACAAATCCAGCCCAGACTCATGGGAAGTAAAAATGGATCTCACCTTTTAGTGGGAGGAGGAGCTAAGAAATTAAGGATTATTACCATTTTTGCAATAAACTAAAAAGGGCCACCTCAGGGCCTTTGAACACGATGGTCTCTCATCCTAGAACCCTCTTTACTCCTCTCTTTCTATAGCTGGTACTTCTCATCTTTCAGATCTCAGTTTAATGATACATTTTTTTTTTCCTGAGAGGTCTTCCTATCACCATGTCCTGTTATTTTCTATCTAAATCCCTGTTTTACTTCTTTCATGTACTTATCTCATTTTGTAATTGGTTTATCTTGATTATACCACTAAAACAAAAGTTCCACAAGTCGCGGAATAAAGTTGTCTTTTTATTTAACCATTCTATCAATAGTATTTAGCAAAATTCCTGACATATATATTCAAATAATAAATTGAATGAAAAATAGAGGTGATATAATCTATCTGGTTAAGGAAAAGAATGAACATCTCTGAATGTGATAATTACAACACATAAAATAATTAAAGGAGATCAATAAAAATGTCCAGTGAGCTCTCACTACCTGCATTATGCCTTCAAAAGGATCTTGGTAAAGTGTTCTCTCTCCGAGATGGCCCCCTATATGTGAAATTAAAGCATGTTGAGGTTTGGAAAGAAGCTTACAACCCAAGTAACTTATTTCCAACCAAGAATCAGGGTGCATGATTTGTCAAAGTATTTTTTTTCCAGTTCATAATTATGTCAAAGAGTATTAGACATATAAGTAGCATTTTTTAATGTTTAATAAATCACTAGAGGAAAAAACTGAAAAAAAATCAGAACTTTTGGGTGAATGGGAGGGGAAGGGGAGATATATATAGTTTTCATGGTTCAAGGCCACATAGAGCCTGAAATTTCATCATCAAAGGGTCAATCCTTTAGGCTTTTGGCATTCAACCCACTGCTAGTCTACAATTTTCCTGAGGACCAGTCTGTTCCCAGCACTACTTTGCTGGACTCTAGGGAAATGGTTCTTACCTAGGCTGACTTTGTTTCCCAGGGATTTTGACAGTGTCTGCACATATTTTTGGTTGTCATAACTGGGAAAATGTTATTGGCATTTAGTGAGTAGAGGCCAAAGATACTGCTAGACATTCTACAATGTACAGTTCAGTACCCACAATGCAAATAAGAATTAGCCAGCCTCAAGCGTGAATAGTGTTGAGGTTGAGAAATCCTGCATTAGAGTAAAAGATCTGGAATAAGCAATGTGGTAGATATGGAGTAGAGAGATCACAAATTTCTTTTTCTCACCATTCACATTTCATCTCAGGGTCAGAACTAGGGTAAGGCAAGTGAGGTGCTCAGAACACAAAATTTAAGGAGGTGCTCATGCTACACATGCATATTTCTGAGAGTGAATGCCTCCTTAAATTTTGTGCCTTGAGTATTTCACTTGTCTTATCCTTCTTTGGCTCTATAAAAGTGGATTGATGAGACCCAAAATGTTTTACTCTTGATATCTCATCATCTGGTGAAACTACAGGCAGAGCCTGAGGAAGACAGGATTGGAAAGATCCTCATCTAGGTTCTTTAGGTAGAAATAGCATGATTGAATCTTAAGAAATAAGATAGACAAATGGGACCTCATCAAACTAATGAGCTTCTGCAAAGCAAAAGAAGCCACCAAGAGAGCAGGGAGACAGCCCACAGAATGGGAAAAAAATATTTGCCAACTTTATATCTGACAAAGGCCTAACATCTAGGATCTACAAGGAACTCAAACATGCCGAAAGGAAAAAAAAAACAAACAGCCCCTGTAAAAAGTTGGGAAAAAAAGCCGGGCTCGGTGGCTCAGCCTGTAATCCCGTGCTTTGAGAGTCTGAGGTGAGTGGATTGCCTGAGCCCGCAGGTTCGAGACCCGTCTGGGCAACTTGGCGAGACCTCATCTCTACAATAAATCAAAAAATTAGCCGGGTGTGGTAGTGCGCGCCTGTAGTTCCAGCTACTTTGAAGGCTGAGGCGCAAGGATCGCTGGAGCCCAGCAAGTCGAGGTTGCCGTGGCCGGGAGCGTGCCACTACACTCCAGTCTGGGCGACAGAGTGAGACTCCAACTCAAAAAAAAAAAAAAAAAAAGTGGCCAAATACATGAACAGACACTTCTCAAAAGAAGATATATGGGCAGCCAACAGACCACATGAAAAAGTGCTCAGCCTCACTCATCATCAGAGAAATGCAAATCAAAACCACATTGAAATACCACCTAACCCCAGTACGAATGGCCATCATTAATACAACAAACAACAACAGATGCTGGGGAGGATGTAGAGTAAAAGGAACGCTTCTACACTGCTGGTGGGAATGCAAACTAGTACAACTCTTTAAAAGACAGTGTGGAAATTTCTGAAAGAACTAGAAATTGACCTTCCATATGATCCAGCAACTCCCCTATTGGGAATATACCCAGAGGAACTCAAATCATTCTACAAAAAAGATACCTGCACACATATGTTTGTTGCAGCTTTATTCACAATAGCAAAAACATGGAACCAACCATGTTGCCCATCAAATCTGAACTGGCTTTAAAAAATGTGGTACATATACACAATGGAATATTATGCAGCCATAAAGAAGGATAAACATATGGACTTTGCAGCAACTTGGATTGATTAGGAGTCTATCATACTCAGTGATCTATCATAAAACAAAGAACAGAGTACCATATGTTCTCACTCATAAGCAGATCTTGAACAATTACAATACTATAAGAAAGGGATTGGCAGTAGTGGGAAACTGTCGGCGGGGGGCATACCTCATCAACAAGGGTACCTGTATAATCAGCACTTGTATACCTAACCCTGAATTGTACCCCACATGTTTATAACTTAAAAAATTGAAAAAAAAAAAGAAATAGCATGATTGAGAGATGGACCAATTAATGACCACACTGACAATTGATCCAGAGCCTGATGGAAGACTCTGCATGCATTCAATCTCCTTATCATCATATCTAGGTGGGAAACCAGTGCCACCACCTCTCCTATGTAACCCTTCCCCAATAAGGTAGGCAATGTACTCTTCCCCAATAGGGTAGGCAATGTACCCTTCCACAATAAGGTAGGCAATGTACTAGAACCAAAGCCCAGTGGGAAGAGTAGCTGAATTTTAAAAGTTGTAGGACTGTAATGATGAGGTGAGGCAGAGACAGAAGCTGGAGGAAATCCTTCTGTGCTCCTGGAGCCTGGGTTTAGATAAACCAATCGGAGTTAAGAACAACATGTTCAGTTTAATGATCTGTCAGGATAGGTCAAAAGGAAGAGTCATCTGGGGTACAACAAACACCAAAATATAGATAATACAAGGAGATTCTGAAGCCAAAGTTAAAAATGTTGGCAGTAAAAGTATTCAGGCAAAAGCAAAAGTGGTGGAGAAGCACTTCTGGAATAGTTGAGTAAGGACCTCCAAAAATCCAATTCGCCACAAAAGCAATGAGAACATAGGCAAAAATAATCAGAGTCAACTTTTTCATAACTCTGGAAATTATCAAAGACTTGCAATAACCTGAGGCATATTTATTCAAGACAACAGCTAAATCTAGATAAGAGCAGCAAGCTTTAGTGGGGTTTTAACTCACCCTGTTTCCATCTCCTTTCCCCCAGCTTCACAGTAGCCATGAAAACCATAAGCCTAGCAGCTAGTAGAGAGGTAATAAGAAGTTTGAAGCTCTTCCAAAGCCCTATCTCCTGGGAATGATCATGTTTTGACCTGCCTGGCAGCTCCCTGAAAACTTCTTTCTCAGGATTTGTCTTTATTTAACCAGACTCGGAGTTTGTTCTATGTGAACAGTCTTAACCCTAGGTCATTTGTGGAAAAAAAAAAAAAGAAGTGGCAATAGCTTAGTATCATAGCCACCTGAGGTGATGTTACCACTTGGGGCTAACAAGAGATTGGAAGAAACTTAAAAGGAAAAAACTGGGGAATGAGCTACCCAAAGGGGCTTTGAAAAAACTCCATTATATTACTGGAACATAGAAGTCCACTCACATGTGCAAGACTGTGTGCATGCCCAAGGGAGCCCTGCAAAAGCCTTCATCTCTCATCTCTTGTCTCCAGCTGCTCTTTTTTTTTTTTTTTTTTTGAGTTGGAGTCTCACTCTGCCACCCAGACTGGAACTGGAGTGCAGTGGCCGCTCCCGGCCACCGCAGCTCGACCTGCTGGGCTCCGGCGATCCTTCCGCCTCAGCCTTCCGAGTAGCCAGAATTACAGGCGCATGCTACCATGCCCGGCTGATTTTTTGATTTATTGTAAAGATGAGGTCTCGCTGCCCAGGCGGGTCTCGAACCCGCGGGCTCAGGTAATCCACTCACCTCAGCCTCCCAAAGGTGCGGGATTACAGGCTGAGCCACTGAGCCCGGCTTCTGGCTGCTCTTAAGGCTATGCACATGCAGGAGGGGAAGGCTAAGGCAGAATTGTAAACTGCTTACCAGGGTATTGAAGCCATGCCTCAGCATACACAGAGAAAACTTCAGCAAAAACAGAAAGACTTACTAGTTGTGTAACTGAGCACCTTGTGGCAAAATGTATTTAAAAATATTTTTTCTTCTCTCTCTCCCTTCCTCTTTTCCCACCAGACATTCCCTCATTGTGTTCACTTATGTAATTAAGTGCTTACTTAGAAGTTCCTGGGACTAATTTTGAAGCAGACCTGATGACATTAGAATTCTCCCACCTGTAGATTACCACAAGTCTGCAGTTAGCCTGCAACTCCAAGAAGGCGCCAGCCCATGCACCAGATAGATAGCCATCAGAGGCCGGGTTTTGTAGCTCAGCCTGTAATCCCAGCACTTTGGGAGGCTGAGGTGAGTGGACTGCCTGAGCCCACAGGTTCGAGACCAGCCTGGGCAATTTGGTGAGACCTTGTCTCTACAATAAAATTTTAAAATAGTTGGGTATGGTAGCGTGCACCTGTAGTTCTGGCTACTTGGAAGAATGAGGTAGGAGGATCGCCGGAGCCCAGCAAGTCGACACTGGGGTGGCTGTAAGTGTGCCACGGCACTCCAGCCTGGGTGACAGAGTGAGACTCCAACTCAAAAAACAAAAATAAAAATAAAAAGATAGCCATCAGGAAATGTCATGTAGACCAGTACCCATTATCACTTCTACATGCTCCCTATTCCCAATTTATCTTTTTCAATTCCTATGAAATGGTCTATTTGAACTGTGAGCCTAGACATTTCTCCTATTGCCAGCTTTTGGAATAAAGTCACTTTTCCTTCTACTGTCTCTTTCTCTCCAGTTTGGCTTTGGGCAATGAGTGACTGAGCTTGTGCCCTGTTACAATTGAAGGCATTAAATGAAATCTTTGTCCAATTACTAGCTGACCACTAGGCTAAGTGAACAGAGACTTCAGTGGCCTCACACAGTACAAATTAAAGATGCGAGGCAGGGTGTGGTAGCTCACACCTATAATCCCAGCACTTTGGGAGGCCAAGGTGGGAGGATTGCTTGAGCCCAGAAGTTCAAGAACAGACTGTAAAACATAGTGAGACCTTGTCTCTACAAACTATAAAAATAAAAATTAGCTGGTATGGTGGTGTGTGCCTGTAGTTCCAGACTCAGGAGACTGAGATTGGAGGATTACTTGGGCCCAGGAATTTGAGACTGCAGTGAGATATGATGGCACCACTGAACTCCAGCCTGGGCAACAGAGGGAGATCCTTTCTCTAGTTAAAAAAAAAAGCCAAAGGACTTGTGTAGACATTTCTCCAAAGATGGCCAATAAGTGCATGGCAAATGACCAATAAGCTATGAAAAGATGACCTCACTAATCATTAAATAAATGTAAATCAAAACCACACAATCATTAGAATGACTATTATTAAGAATACATGAAAAACAACAAGCATTGGCAAGAATGCAGATAATTTGGAACCCTTATGCACCACTGATAGGAAAGTAAAATGGTGCAGCTACTATGGAAAACACTGACGGTTTCTCAAAAAATTCAACATAGAATTACCAAATGACCTGGCTATTCCACATCTGAGTACGTACACCCCATAATGGAAAACAGGGACTCAAACATATTTGCATACCCATGTTCATAGTGGCATTATTCACAATTAGTCAAAAGATGAATGCAATTCAAGTGTCCATTGATGGATGAATCGATAAACAAACATGGTATATACATAAGAGGTCTGATGATTAAGTTCATGAGCTCATCCTAGAAAAAGTGCTACATACCTTATTGCTGAATATCACTATGGTCACCCTCAAAGTACTCCCCTTGGGAAACTGTACACTGACACCAGCACCTGGTCTACCTATCAAAGCAATTTTGGAACTCTTTTTCTGGAATGGCCATCGGAGTTATTGTTGTATTACCCTTGATATCCTGAATGTCATCAAATGTCATCCTTTCAATATTTCCTTTATCTTTGGGTAAAAGAAAAAAGTCACTGGGGGCCAAATCAGGTGAGTAGGGGTGGTATTCCAATACAATTATTTGTACAGTGCTGCCACCGTAAGCTCACAGTGGCAAATCCATGAACTTAATTGTCAGATCTCAACAAAAAATGATGACAGCTCTGATGGCCATTGCAGAAAAAGGGTTCCAAAATTACTTTGACAGATGGACTAGGCACTGACATCAGTGCATAGCTTCCCAAGGGGGGTACTTCAAAGGTGACCATAGTGATATTCAGCAACGAGGTATATAGCACTTTTTCTAGGATGGTTTGCAAACCTAACTTTCAGACCTCTTACAATGGAATATTCTTCAGCCTTAACAAGGAAGAAAATTCTGACACAAGCAACAACATGGTTGTACCTTGAGGATGTTATGCTAAATGAAATAGCCAGTCGCAAAAGAAGAAATACTGTATTCCACTTATATGAGCTACCCAGAGTAGTCAAATTCATAAAAACAGAAAGTAGAATTGTTGTTTCCAAAGGTTGGTGGTAAAGGAAAATGAAGAATTATTCTTCAGTGGGTGCAGAGTTTTTTCTTGAGATGGATGGTGATGATGGTTGTACAACAATGTGAATGTACTCAACACCACTCAACTGTATACTTAATATTAAAAGAATGAGCAAAGTATCTGAATAGATTTGTATTCAATGAAGATATAAATGGCATAAACACATGGTAAGACTCAATATTAGTAGTCATTAGTGAAATGCAAATCAACATCACAATGCTTTGAACCCAGTAGGATGACTAAAATCAGAAACAGACAAAAGAAATGTTGGCAAGGATATGGAGAAAGTGGAACCTTCACACCTTAATGCTGGAATTGTAAAACAGTGCAACTGCTTTGGAAAACAATCTGGCAATTCCTTACAAAGTTAACCATACAGCTACCAAATGGCCTAAAGTTGTACGCAAAAGTTTTACAGCAACATTATTTCCAATAGCCAAAAAAAAAGCAACCTAAATGTCTATCAGCTGATGAATTGACAATAAAAATGTGGTTCAGCTGACCCTTAAACATGGACTTGAATCGCGTGGTTCCACTTACACGAAGATATTTTTCAATAAAAGTTACACTAAATGTGCCTCTCTTGCTACCCCTATACCTCCCCCAACTTCTTCTGCCTTGCTGCCTCTGAGACAGTAAGACAAAGCCCTCCTCTTTCTTCTCCTTCTCAGCTTACGCAACATGAAGACAATGAGGATGAAGACCTTTAAGATAATCCACTTCCACTTAATGAATAGAAAATATATTTTCTCTTCTTTATGATTTTCTTGATAACATTTTCTTTTCTCTAAGCTTGCTTTATGTAAGAATACAGTATATATATAATACACATATAAAACATATGATCAATTGGTCATGCTATTGGTAAGGTTTCCAGTCAACAATAGGCTATTAGTGTTCAAGGTTTTGAGGAGTCAAACATTATATTTGAATTTTTGACTGTGTGTGTGTGGGGGGGGATTAGTGCTCCTAGCCCCCACATTATTCAAGGGTCAACTGTATATGCACACAATAGATTATTTGACCATAAAAAGGAATGAAGTATGGATACATTCTACAACATAGATGAGCATTGAAAACATGAATGCTAAGTTAAAGAAGCCAGTCAGAGAAGACCACATATTATATGACTCCATTTATATGAAATTTCTAGTGTAGGCAAGTGTTAGAGTCACAAAGTAGACTAAGTGGTTGCTAAGACCTGGGTAGAAAGGGGAATAGGAAACTACTAATGGGTACAGGGTTTGTTTTGGGGGTGATGAAACATCCTAAAATTAAATAGTGGTGATTGTTTCACAATTTGGTAATGTGTTATAAAACACTAAAATATAAACTTTAAATGAATGAATTTTGTGGATTGTCTTTGATATCTCAATAAAGTTGTTTTAAACAATGATAGACAATATTGTTGTTGTTGTTGTTGTTTAAAGAAGAAAACTACAATTCAGAATCCAGTGTTGGTATGGTTGCCTTCTCACCTTTTGTTGGAAGAAGTTTAACACAGACTAACATTGTTATAGAAAATCAGCCATTAATAGTTTGGGTCCAAATTCTAGCACAGATTGTAGAATAGGAAAAACAAAAGTGGGCAGATCTATCTCAAATTAGAAAAAAAAAGTATAGTCAGCAACAAGTTAAATTTCATAAATGCAAGAAATGCGATAGGTAGGACAGTCAAAAAAATTATGATAGAAAATCATAATAGAATGTGTGATGACTTGAAAGATATCAAAAATGGTCTCATCCCCATTGTACTCGTAAAAATTTTCTGGTGTCTTTACATTTTATTCCGAAGTTATGAAAAACGTTTTTTTTAAAGTTGGGGTTCTCACTCTGCTGCCCAGGTTGGAGTGCAGTGGCACAATCATAGCTCACCACAGCCTCCACCTCCTGGGCTCAGGCGATCTTTCTGCCTCAGCTTTTAGAGTAGTTGGGACTAAAGGCACATGCCACCATGCCTGGCTAATTTTTTTATTTTTTGTAGAGATGAGGTCTTGCTCTCTTGCCTAGGCCGGTGTCAAATTCCTGGGCTTAAGGAAACCTCTTGGTTCAGCCTTTCAAAGTGCTGGGATTACAGGTGTGAGCCACTGTGCCCAGCCTAAAAGAGGAGTTTCTAAAGCCAACTCCAACTCGAACACAAACATAGCCAATAGTTCTCAATCAATAGATCACGTTAGGGTAATCCAAACTGGAAGAGGGAAGACATTATCTTATTTAATGCCTAGATTCATTCACCTTGAAAGAGAAAAGGAATGGACTAGGCATTCTAGTCCTGACACCTACTAGAGAATTAGCTCTTCAAGTGGAAGCTGAATATTCTGCATATTTATTTTATCTTAGTCTGTTTGTGTTGCTATCAAGGAATATGTGAGGCTGGGTAATTTATAAAGAAAATAGCTTTATTTGAGTCACAGTTCTACAGGCTGTACACAAAGCAAGGAGCCAACAACTGCTTCTGGTAAGGGCTTCAGGTTGCTTCCACTCATAGCCTAAGGCAAAGTAGAGCCAGTGTGTGCAGTGTTCACATGACGAGAGAGGAAGCTAAGAGAGAGGGAGAGAAGAGGTGACAGGCTCTTTTTAACAACCAGCTCTCTCAGGAAACTAATAGAGCAAGAACTTGCCCACCCTCCCAACCATGGAGGGCATTAATCTATTCATGAGGGATCTAATCCCATAACTCTAACACCTCCCCAATGTTAAAGGCACCCCCCTTTAACATTGGGGATCAAATTTCAACACGAAGTTTGTGAGAATAAACATTTAAACTACAGCATATATGAAGGCCTTAAAAGTGTTTGTATATGGGTGGGGGCAAAAAATGTAAGCAAGAGATATTATCTATGTATTACTTTTTAAAGTTGAATTATGGTAGCAATGTGTAGTATGATGTTCACCCAACCATGCTTCTGCCATTTTTTTTAGTCTTGCCTTCCATATGGTGACACTAGCATTCATTTGATTAACACTATCTTTTGAATAAATGTTATATTTTAAATGTGTATACATTTTTTGCACCCCCATATGGTGATAGAAATAGAGAAGGAAAAATTCCAGACTTTACTAAAGGTGTAGAAACCAGAGTTGAAACTCCTGAAAGACTGGATGATTTGTAAATTAATAACTTTGTCAATCTGAATGCCTAAACTGCTTGATCTTATACAAAGCAGATAAGATGCTAGACATAGGCTTTGAGGTGAATCTCCTCTCCCTCTCTAATTTACCTTTTAAATAAACTATATTTTCTAATCTAACTTCTGTGCAAATCTTTGCATCCTCGTGGCAACAGATCACACACACACACCTGGATGGTCTAACCTAACACTAACGACTTAGCAAGTGATCTGAGTGACCTAATTATGTCAGTACTGTCTCCTTGAGGCAATAAGGGATAAGAAGAATGAGGGTAAGTATTAGAGCACTCTAAAAAAAAGAAAAGAAAAGTGACAATACTGATTACTACTGATCTAACACTTCAAGTTTTGGTGTTCATGATGTCACACTTATAACCTCCCCCAGAACACTGATTGTGGAGTTTCAGAAAAGCAGAAAGGACCAGAATATTAGTTACCCTTATTTAAATTGGCACAAAATAGTTTAAAATTCTGAAAGACCAAATCAAAATGTCCTAGAGGATCTTGTATCAATAGGTACAAGTTATAGAAACAAACAAACAAAAAGGAATAGAAAAAAGATGGGTAAGATCTCAAGGAAAAACCAAGATGTTTTCCTGATATTTTTATTTGAAAGTGGTACCAGACCATTGGAAAATTCAAGATTTCTTTGAAATGTATAATATTTAAGATATATTTGGAAATATTGAAAGCATACTGGCAGTCTGAAGAGACTTGATCTATTTTATAAACAATACTATTTAAAATGTAGAATTCAATACTTGTGTATTTTACTTAATAAAATAAAACATTTTTACAAGAGTCAGAGAAAGAGACAGAGAGAGATTGAAAGTACTAGATATTACATGTTAGATAAAAATCTAAAGTTTCATTTGTAAACCTGTCATACCCATCTAAATCTTCTCTAAAAGACTAGGTAGAAGATAATTATGTTGCTCTTTTTCTTTGCTTTAAAAGAGACTGAAATTAAAGTATGTTATTCATTTGATTTATCCCAGTTTTATGAATATATGTATTCATATATATTAGACCCAAAGTGTATGTACTATATGATTTTATACATATAAGTACACACACACACACACACACACACACACACTTTGTATCTAGTTGCTGTAAAAAACTTTTATGACGTACCAGATTTCAAGGAGGCTGGAACTAGGGTGAAGAGAGTGAACCAAGTCATGCAAAAACCACAGTTATATCCTATCTTTAGTCTTTAGTTCACATTTTGACATTTTAATTGTAAAGTTTTTTGCATTAATTTTTTTTTCAGATTTATATGTGTGTTTTAGTCATGACTTCCTTTTTTAAAATTTTTTATTTTAAAGATGTGGGGTACAATTCAGGGTTAGGTATACATGCATTGATTTTGATTTGTTAGCAATGTTATATTCGAATGTTTACCTGGATGGCTGAGGTTTCTGGTGCCCCCTCAAATTTTGTGCCCAAGGTAAACACTTCACTTGTCCCTCTCTCATCTTGGCCCTCTTTCAGCCTTGGAAGTTAGACTTCAGTCACCTCCCGCTCAATGCCACAATATCTTTAGCTTTGATTCTGTACTCATTCCAAGACATATTCTAGAGAAGTTACCAAAAAAGGAGGAGGAAGTGATGACAAGAGCAAAGCTCTATTTGTCTGACAGCACCAGGCATATGAGGAAGTCAGGAGCATTTAATTGGTTTTCTGCAGAGAGCATTTATTTCCAGTGCTCAAGAGTGAGAGGAGGCTGTTTCATGATCAGTGTTGTGAATGGGTCTAAGACTAATGTTCACATTAGACTAATATTAATACTCACTGCTTTGGCATTTCTAAAGGTTATTTTTGTTCTCCCACCTTTCAAATAATTTCAGGTTGTTTGCCTCAGAGAACCAGAGGTCTTTCTCAAGATTGTCTCCAGGTCCTCATTTCACAGGCAAGAAAACCAACCAAAGCCCAAAATGGAGTCAGTGGCATTTATTTCCTAACACAACAACCACGTCTCCTCATTTCCAGGTCAGCTCCTAAACTAGATTGCCTTTGTTTTGTTGACACTTTCCTAAAACCCATTTATATACTTTTAATTAAAAAAAAAAACCTTGGGAAACAATCCCTATAGTTACATTTACTTTTGCTGTTAATGTTTAGGAAACAGTGGAGTAAAAAAGTCAAGACCCACAGACCTCAGAACGAAATAGTCCTTACCCTACCTATTTTCTTCCCGGTTTTGGCCATTGCTAGCTGTAAACCCTTGGAAAGTTTTCTTTTCTTTTCTTTTCTTGATTGAAAAATATAGTTTATTTAGAAAGTAAATTAGAGAGAGAGAGAGAGAGAGAGAAACAGGAGATTCATCTCCCCAAGGTAGGGGAGAGAGCCAAAGCTAGGAAACATGGCAGCCATATCTCAGAGAGCCATGTGGACATACCAGAGTTTAACAAAGCAATAGTCAGAAAGCTTTCTTAACATCTCTGGGTTTCTGTTTCTGCATTTTTCAATGAAGTAATAATAGGACTTACCTCCTAGGGTAGTAGTGAGGATAAAGTGAAGGCACATGCAGCACTGGAAACATAACACTCACTCAGTAAGATTCAGCTGTGATCATGGGGCTGTTTTGAGCCAGGCTACACCTCTTTGCCAGTCAGGGGACTAATGGAAAAATCTTGGTGCTGGAATGGCAATTAATAGTCCTTGAAAGCAACTTTTTAGTTTCCCTCAAAGCTCCCTGGCACCCTGAAAATATTGTCCTCTGGTTCTTCCTCTCCCAAGTTCCCATACCTTGTTCACCGCTGGCACAACCATCTTAAAGTCCTACACAGCCTATTGTAATAGGAAAAATCAAAATATTTCTCTTTCAAACGTCTCTCTCTCTCTTACCCTACCTCGTGTATTCCCTCCCCCTCCCCCAATATATACTCCTCTCTGTTCTAGACACTCACAGTACAATGGAATTGAGGCTGCCAGAGCCTCAGGCTTTTCCCTGTGAAAAGAACTAGGCAACTCATTTTCACTCTTGAACACTCCCTTTATCTCCAATGTAAGTTCAACGTGTTTCTCTCTTTCTTTCTCTCCCTCTTCTCTCTCTTCTCTCTCCTCCCCCTGCCCCCCCTTCTCTTTCTCTCGCATGTTTGTCTTTGTCTCTCATTCTCTCCTTAAATGCCACATACCTGATCTTTCTAAATATTCTCACAAAAAGAAACAGAAAACATCTTTTTAAAGACTCTTTTAAGCTTCCCTGAATGAGGATTCCCAAAGCAATGTTTCTAGACAGGAACACACTGCAGCCATAGTAAGAGAATTACTGGTTAGAAAAGGAGGGAAGCCGGACTCGGTGGCTCAGCCTGTAATCCCCTGCCTTTGGGAGGCTGAGGTGAGTGGATTGCCTGAGCCCGCGGGTTCGAGAACCGCCTGGGCAGCGAGACCTCATCTCTATTATAAATCAAAAAATCAGCTGTGCGTGGTAGCGAATGCCTGTAATTCCAGCTACTCGGAAGGCTGAGGTGGAAGGATCACCGGTGCCCAGCAGGTGAGGCTGCAGTGGCCGGAAGCAGCCACTGCACTCCAGTCCGGGCAACCGAGTGAGACTCCAACTCAAAAAAAAAAAAAAAGAAAAAGAAAAGGAGGGAAACTAAAGTAGCCTGAGCCACTGCTTTCTAGGGTTATTGGAGCCCAGCAAAACTAATTGAAATATGTAGTAACATCTACATGCATGAGACAAATAACTTAATAATATGGAACATGCTTGCCTTTTAAGTTTTTTAAGGCACTCGCTATTTCATTTTAGTAGAGGAAAATGTGATAGTGTGGTATCAGTGGGCAGTGCCACCTGGTTGCCAGTAGGCCTTAATGAGATCCACTGTGTAAAGAGATAGAATGGGAGCAAAATGCAAACTTTACTGCAATAATTTATTCATAGAAACAGGTAAGAATAACTACAGTGACAAATGTCAAAGAAAAGAGGGGCGATGGGCATTTCATCTCTGATCCAAGCAAGGTAAGACCAGCATCCTCTTTTCAGGCTTCCAAGAATCTTTGAACAATTGGAAGGTCTTTTTTTCTCAAATACTCTCCAAGTGTAGAGGCTATTCTCTGTCTCTCTGCTTCTGACTGTCTTTGCCTCTCTCTGCCTCCTTTTTCTCTCTCCCTCTTTCTCCTTAGGCCTACATTGTTGTCTATGCTTGTATTTCCAGTATGTACTTAATTTGCAGGCAGCCAAGGCGATGGTATCCAAGCCTACTTATTTTTTTTTACCTTTGGAACAAGGGAGTGAGTTGGGTAGGGGGAGTCTTAGATTTTCTTTGTAGTTTATCACAACTGTCCATGTGGCTTCAGTTAACTGCTGAAAACGAGTCTTCAGTGCACAACACCCTGTAAAACAGCAGAGGACTGGCTTCAGCATGCCATTTGCTGTTCTCTGTAGGCTTTGGAAGCATGCAGAGAAAATACCAAGATGCAAGGCCAAATCCATGAATAGGAATATTAAGGGTGTCTGAAGCAGCAGCAGCAGCAACATAAAGTACAAATTCTGTCTGGAATTTGTCTCTGACATCAACAGGAGAGAAATACTTTAAACTGCTTTTCTGTCTGGCACTAAGTCTAGAATTGTATGTTAAAATATGCCAGTGGTTTTCAAAGCAAATTTTGATTTCTTCTTGCTCTCCAAAGCATATAGAGCAATGCCAAAATGAGAATTTCCATTCAGCTGAAGATCCTTATAATGGGCTTTCATTAAAATGTCTTGTTTTATGTGGTTCCTTTAGTTCCCAGTGTCTGTGCCCACGGAAATCTGATAGATCAAAAAGCATTAATGGTTGTATAAATACCAGGTGACCTCTTCTTGCTATTTCATATGTTCTTGATTTGATGAGTGAATGCTCCACTACTATTGATCTTTAACAAAGACACACTTTTGATACTTGAGAGGCTGAGGTGGGACAATTGCTTGAGCCCAGGAGTTCAAGTTACTGCACTCCAGCCTGGATGACAGAATGAGACCCTGTTTCTAAAAAATAATAATAATAATACTAAAAAGACACCCTTTTGAAGAACCCCAGCATGTTCACTCTAGCTATCTTTATTCCTGACTATCTCTGTAGTTTTACCCAATGGTTGTTTTGGTTTAATAGAGTTGTACCATCATTGTTGGTGGGAATGTAAAATGGTGTAGCCACTATGGAAAACATTAAGGAGGTTCCTCAAAAAAATTAAAAGTAGAATTGAAATGGGATCCAACAGTCCTACTGCTGAGTATATATCCCAAAGAATTTTAAACATGATCTCAGAGAGAGATCTGCACTCTCATGTTAATAGCAGCACTATTCACAATGGCCAAGAGGTAGAAGCAACCTAAATGTCCATTGATGGATGAATGCCTAAACAAAATGTATCACATACATACAATGGAATATGATTTGGTTTTTTAAAAAAAGGAAATTCTGTCACATACTATTATGTGGATGAAACTCAGAATATTATGCTAAGTGAAATAAGCCAGTTATAAAAAGAAAATTCAAAGTTTCTGTATGTTTCTACTTATATGAGATTGTTACCGACCTGGGAATTCAATAGCATGTCCCTGGTTCTTGTCTTCTTGGAGGAAATAATTCAACCAAGAGACAAAGCAGCAAAACAAGGAGAAGCTTTATTTAGGCAAGAGAAAGTACCCACTGAAAGAGGATGGAGTGGGATGACTGGGCTAAGAACAACCCTGAGGGCGTTTGTGCTGTGTTATTTTATATTCTCTAACTTTCTTCTCTTTGGTTTCCTCTCTGATCTCCTCCCTGATTTTGGATTGTCTCCGCCCAGGTTTGGGGATGTTATGTGACTAAGGGCTTCTGTGCATGCGTGAGGCTCAGCAATCGATATGAATCCTACCTAATGGCTGCTTTGCTCATTACTGCCACCCCAGAAACGTCATATAGCACAGGGATCTCCAACCCCTGGGTGGTGGACCAGTATTGATCTGTGACCTGTTAGGAACAGGCTGCACAGTAGGAGGTGAACGTCGGGCAAGCGGAACTCTCTTTCTGTCAGATTACAGGAGGCATTAGATTCTCATAGGAGCTCAGACCTGAATGTGATGTGTCACCCCCACCATTCCCCCATGCCCTATCCTCTCTATTCACCCCATCTTCCCCTGAGAGGCTTTTTTTGTTTCCCTGCATGGAAAAGGGAAACGTTTTGCCAATGTGGAAGAGGTGAAACCAAAAACGGCAGAAACACTAAAAGGCGTCAAAAATTGATGAGTTAAGAAACTGTTTTGAGCAGTGGAAAAAGCATCTCGATAGGTGTATTGCATCAAACGGAAAATACTTTGAAGTTGACTGAAGTTTAAACATGTAAGAATACACAATTTTTAATAAATTGCATTTTGGGGGTTCCCCCCCTTGTATATATCATGAAGTGATTACCACATGTCAGATAATTTATAATTAAGTCTTGGTCCTGATATTTAGCTGAATTCTACATGTCAAGGAACAAACAAAGTCCTAGGTAACTTAATGTGAGTTATTCTGTACATGATATAGTTGTATCGTGTATAGATTAATATCATCACATATAGATGTAAGGAGCAAGATGGTATACATCTCTTTCCCAAGTAGCATGATTCAGAATCACATGGAACGCCGAATTTCAGAATGATGAGAAAACACCCTCAAAGTTGGGATGTGGATAAAGAAAGAGGAGACAATAGAGAGGATGATGGAAGTCAAGTATACAGAAGAAAACTTCATAAACTTGGCATTTTTTTTGTTGTTCTGTTGCAGTGCTAGACTCCATCTGCAGCTGTGTGCTGATGAGCCAGGCTATCACAAAACTCCAGCCTTGATGGGTGAAGAAACACCAATCTACAGCCCTGTCATGGCCCTGTTGGGGCCCTGTGGGAGATGAAGATTTGTTTACTGTGCAATCTGGTAGCAGGGGATTCATACCTTCCTACAAGGATTCTTGACTTGAAGGTGTGAGTGAACTGTGAGTACAGTAAGTCATCCCTGATTCTGGTACCATCATAACAAGTCATTTATCTCAGGTTACTTTTTTTTTTATTTGCATGAATAGATAACTACTTGGCTCTGGGCAAAGCAAGTCTAAGCACTATTGTGGACAAATGAATATCCTGAAATACTTTCTTGAAACTGCATACCAGAAAGAAAACAGCCAAGGTGGTATGATTTTCACTAGGGAGACTACTATGTGGTTAACCCCAAGTGGTTAAGTGGCTTTATTATCTGACCCCTAATAGGGATATGGAAAGGTAGCAAAAAGAATCTGTTTATCCCATGATGTTTTTGTTTTTGTTCTAATCAAGAAGAGCATAACATATCTGCTTAACCATTGTTGGTGTCCATTCCTACTACCACTACCTACCCCAGCTCAACTATTTCTCAGGCTTCACCTGGACCACTACAACAATCTTCTAGTTGGTCTCCCTGTCACCAGTCTCATCCACTTTGAATCTTTCCTTCCAACTAGCCCAAGTAAATGTTTCTATACCACAAACCTGCCACATCACTCCCTTCCTTAAATCTCTTCACTTTTATCAGTTTCTGTGGGTCAGGAGTCTGGGCCCAGTATAGCAGAGTCTCTACTCAAGGTCTCACAAGACACCTTGAAGGCAGTCAAGTTGTCAGCTGGAGCTGCTGTCTTTTCTGAGGTTTGTCTTTTCTGAGGTTTGACTGCTTCCAAACTCATATGGTTGTTACTAGGATTCGATTACTTATAGACTGTCAGATTGAAAGCCTCTGTTTGTTGTTGGATGTCAGCTGGAAGTCATCCTCGGCTGCTTCTTCATATGGCAGTCCCAAACATGGCAGCTTGCTTCTTCAAGGCCAGCAAGGGAGATAGTGCCTTTCTTAGCAAGATGGGCATTAAAGTCTTTTTTTTTTTTTTTTTGAGACAGGATCTTGCTATGTTGCTCAGGCTGGTCTCAAACTCCTGGGTTAAGCTGTCTCAGCCTCCTGAGTAGATGGGACTATAGGCGAGAGCCACAATATCCAGCTAACTTAAAAATATTTTTTTAAAGACAGGGTCTCATTATGTTGCTCAAGCTAATGCCCAAGACTCAAATAATCCCTCCACTTCAGGAATTACAGGCACACCCCCACCACACCCAGCTGGACATTAGACTCTTTTGTAATATAATCACATATATGTAATTAGGTACTTTCTCTCACCTTTGCTGTATTCTATTAGTTAGATACAGTTACAGGTCTTGCCAACACTTAAGGGGAGGGAATCATACAAGGGTATGAACACCAGGAGGTGGGGATCATAAAGGTCAACCTAGAGTCTGTATTGCCACCTAGACTCAAAGCCACCATATTATACAACTTCCTGGAGTTGTACATTCTGACAGTCCTTTACTAAGTGCTGGCTGAAAGAAAAAAAAATTAACTAGAGTTACACCACAACAAAACTGACTAAAGTGTAGCATTATAGAAAGTGTTTTAACATGGGAATCCAGTATCTCATCTGTTTGGGTCTCAGTTTCCTTATCTGTAAAACGAGTGACATAAACCAGCTTATCTCTAAGGTCTTTTTCATCTTTAAAATTCTGTAATTCTAGACCATCTGGTTTTTTTCCCCAACTTCATCCATCCCTACCTTCTTCATGAATAATAATAGCTAATGCTTACATAACACTTACTTTGTCCAGACATTGTTCTAAATGATTTATAAGTTTTAAAGTCTCACAATAACACTGTAGTGGTAGGTTTTATTATTTTCCTCATTATATGGATGAGACAACTGAGATTCAGATAGTTAGGTAACATCAATCTGGTCCCAAAGTATATGTAGTAACCCCTACACAGTACTGTCTCTCCAATAGAGAGAAAAAGAAGAGGAAGTAAAGGACAGGAAACTAATTTGCACGGATTGGCTGGTTATATTTAGGATTCCTTTTCTTGGTCAAGGTTAAATTTGAGGTTTAGGTCCCATGAGTTTGGGAAAACAAAAACCAGATAGTTATTGCAGCTCCTTCTCAAACCTAGCATCTCCCCAGAGCATGGAAGGGATATTGGTGGGAGCCATCCAAGCTCAGTACAGCCAATAAGGAGCAGTGAAAAGAATACCAAAAAGCTATAACAGGGAGTTAAAAGACTCCTTCCTTCCTCTCCTGTCCCAGGCAGTGACAGGCAGGCACCATCTCCCTCATGTCCATTCTCTATCTGCCTTAGCTGAACAATGCCTTTTCCATGTTTGGAATTTCCAAGGAGAAAGACAGGTAGGTAGAGGTCAGGCTGGTATGTACAGTGGGAGGGAATTGGGTAAGAATGCAGCGAAGCAGTATATATCCAAGAGTGACAGTTTCTTGTTCATTAAATGATCAACTCCCCGGCAGAATAGACTGAGCCAAAGTAAATCCTTATTAGGCCTGCACTGGACTGGCCTAGTCTTGATACTTTGCTCTATAAGTCATTCTTTTATTTCTCCACTAGGCATAATCCTATATCAAAGAGCAAGGTGCATTTTGGCTTTTTATTACTTTCCTATGAAGCAGTGGTTTCTCGTACACAGAAAGATATAAGGCTAAATCATGCATTGTGATCTCTCAACCCCTTTCTATCTAAATTAAAAAGAAAGTCAGAATCATGGCAAGCTGTCTACTTTGTCCCGCCCTTAGAGACTACATTTTAGCTTTTATGGAATAGAATCAACAATTTAATGGAGAGAAATACAAATTTATGTCCTTAATGATCACCTTAGAAAGACTGAAAATTCTGTCAACCTTGACCCAGCCTGCAGACACAAAAGAGTATCTGTGGGCTGAAGATGCATTCACGCAACACCCTGGAGTGTGTGGAGGCAGAAGCGGGCTCTGAGGCTCTGGGGCCCCACTGCCATTTACTTAGCAATGGTACCTGGGAAAATTAGCCCTGAGAGGCAAGGTAACTTGCTGTAATGTTTCTGACTTGCTGCCTGTGTGTGGTTCTTGCATCAAAACAGCTTGCAGAAGTTTAAATTTAATGGGGAAAATAAAGTACAAAATCCTTCTGTTTGGATGAATCATTAGAAGGTTTTAATGATGGAGAATTCAGATATTCTAGTCTAACATAATGTTTAGGCTAGGTGCAGTGGCTCATGCCTGTAATCCCAGCACTTTGCGAGACCGTGGCAGGAGGATCACTTGAGGCCAGGAGTTCAAGACCAGTCTGGACAACATAGCAAGACCTTGTCTCTACAAAAAATTAAAAAGTTAGCCAACTGTGGTGGCATGCACCTGTAGCCCCAGCTACTGGGGAAGCTGACATCAAAGGATTGCCTGGTCCCAGAAGGTTAAGGCTACAGTGAGCCATGCTCATGCCATTTCAGCATGGATAACAAAGACCCTCTAAAAACAAAAGCAAAACACAAACAAGCCAACAATAACAGATAACATAATGTTTAAGTAACATAATGGTTAGAAGTGTAGATGAACTCCCAAGCTGGGCTATCTGGGTTCAAATGTCAATGCCTCTGTTTACTAGCTGTGCAAGTGTGGGAAAGTCACTCAACCTTTCTGTGCCTCAGTTTTTTCATCTGTGCAATAATGATAATAATGGTATTTTCATTCAGAATTGTTATGAAGATTAAATGAGTTAAATTTTGTAAAGCACTTAGAATAGTACAAGGTACATCATAAGCACATGTAGGTGTAAAATAAATAAATTAATATTTATTCACAATTTATTAATTTATTCATAAATAAATTAATATTGTTTCACACAACCATCCTGAAAAGTAAATACTATCATTCCCCATTTATTTATATGGAAATTGAGCCTCAGACAGGTTACATGACTTTCCCAAGGTCATACAGATTGTATGTTTCAGACCAAGATTCAAAATCCAGTGTCTGATTTAAAAGTGAAGATTGCTTCCATCACACCTCAATAACTTTCTATTTCTAGATCCATGGGATTTTTCTCCCACTTTCTTGAAGGATGTGAATTTGAACAAACTTCTTCTGTTACCAGCCTTTCTGGCTGCCCTGAAGCAGTGGCTACAGGGGCCTTCAGTTGCCACAAGTCTCAGTGTAGGTAGTCTCTGGTTTTGTTGCTTCCACTTTCAGAATATGCTCCTGGAATGCTGTGAGTTCCCATAGTATGCACACATAAACGAATTGAATCCATACTCTCTCTTATCCCACAAAAGAACTTAGGTGGTTGAATCTAGTCTGATTTCTTGTCAGAAAGACTGTATTGTCTTCTACAAGCAGGCTACATTTCATGTCTGGCTCAAATTTTGCCAGCCAGCTTTTTATTCAACAACCTCCCAACCGCTGCTTTTCACTCCCCACTTTAATTGTAGGCCTATGAATCCTTACTTCCCTTAGACATCAGCAATCAGGTCCCTTAACCTGTTCCCTGTGCTTTAGAGGACCTCTCTTTTCCCCTCAGGCTATATCTCTTCTGATGGATAAGAGTTCCATGTGGCCACACTTTGAGTAGCAGGGCTTTTGGAGATAGACATACCTGAATTTTGAAGTCTGCCTATCTAATAGCTGTGATTAGCTGGACAAGTTAACCTGATCTTTTCGGATCACAATTTCCTCATCTGGAGAACGGAGACAACAAAATAGACCTCAGAGTGCTGTAAAAATTAAATGAGATGATGAATATGAAATATTCAGAATGATAACTGGCTCATAGACACCAGGAAAATTGAGCTCCTTTTTGCAGAATAACCTTCTAGAATCACAGACCACACATTTTAACCAACACCACATTTTCTCTCTTTAGCTCCTTTAAAATCTTCAGATGGATATTGTTTGGTCCCATTCCCCATGATTGATCTACACTGACATAGTTTGTAAATTAGGATCAGAACATCTTGTGCAGTTAACATATTCTAATATGGCTCATCTACGTGATCTGATTAAAAATCCAATACATGGAGGAAATGAGAAGGAAAACAGTAAAGGGAAAAGTAAAAAACACATTTCAGGACTGTGTTGGAATATGTTTCCAAAGCAGACTGCAACATTATCTCCCATTCCACATCATCTTTTGCAATGTGCTTTTGCCATTCCTCCCGTTCAGAGGTAAATTTGGTCTGACCCTGTAACCTGTTTTGACCATCAGAATATGGTAAAAGAGACAATGTATCTTCTAAGGTTGAACCTTGAGAGATTTCAGCTTTTTCCTTCCTATTTGGAACACTTCTTGGACCCAGATACTATACTGTGAGAAAACCCAAGAAGCCCCAAAGGGAGGCCCAAATGGAAGAAAACCAAGGCCCCCCAGCCAGTAGCTTCAGCTGAGCTCCCCACCAGAAGCCAGCACCAATTGCCAGCCCTGTGCAAAAGACTATTTTGGGCATTCCAGCCATTCCAGAAACCCAGCCAACACCACAAAAAGTAGAACTACCCAACCAGTCAGCATAGCGTAAGAAAATTAAGAAATTGATGTTGTTTTAAGCCATGAAGTTGTAGGGTTGTTTGCTACACAATAGGCAGTGAACACAAAAACATTTAATAATTATGCTGTCTCCATGTGTACTGTTTAGCTGAGAGCATCATTAAAAGGTAAAAACCAGGAAAAAGGAAACACCTTGTATGATCTTGTAATATACTTGAGAGGAGATGCTATTAGAAAACTTAATGGCACTTCTTTATTAGTAGCCTGTAGATTAATTCATATTTATACAAGTGACCTTTTTACTACTTTATTTTAATGTTTTAAACAGATATGTACAGTGGTCAGTGTGAAGATTATCTAGTTCCTATTGTGATTTGAATTACTAACTATAAAAAAGCCTACTGCTTGTAGAGGTGGGAATGATTGGGTTCTCTGTGTGCCTTTCATATAGAGTCACTGAGATGTGCTGAGGGAGAATGGGTCTTTTTGTGCCATGACTTTGAATACTGTAATTGATTTTTCTTATTTTTCCAACAAAATGTTATTTCCTGTTCTATGTCTCAGATATGGACAAGAATATGAGGCATATCAAAGAAACATACATATAAGAATCCTAACATAAGTGGCATGTGTGAAATATAATTCTTCATTTATTTATCCCAAAGTCATATTCTAACTAGTGCTTGGCACTGTCTTCAAATGCCAAACAGGTTCTGTGCCTTCAAGGCTCAAGTGCTATTTTGGTATGAAGACTCCAAAAACTTTAATATACTGTAATAAGACTGTATATTGCTCCACCACTAAGAGAGGCCTTGACTTACTGTCCCATTGTCTTAAATATAGGATGGTACAAATGTAATCCAGCATCTTGCTTAATTAAGGTAAAAGAAAGAAATGAAGTGAGATGGTCCTTGGTACCTAAAACACTAGAATTAGAATTATAGAATGTTTGAACTCAAAGGAGCTTTAGGGATCATCTAGTGCAACTTCTTCAATGCATACATAGGGCAACTGAAATCAAAGTCACAGGAAGGACATTCCACATATGTCCAGCTAGAAATCATTTGGCACTGAACCCTGTGAAGACATAGATGAGAGGTTTAATGCTGTGTTCTGCACCCAGCAAAGGAGAAGCATGAAGGGAAAGGGAAACAAATTTTGTAAATCTACCCTAAATGAAAACCTTCTCTTGGAAGACATAATTTTGATCACTAATTATTGTTCAGTTCATTGTGTTTCGGCAAGGAAGGTATCCAGTCAGAGATAGCCAAAATTTTCAATTGCTGTCAATGAATTCTCTGAATAAAAGAAAATTTGCTTTCAAGGCCCAGGAGCAAATGCTCACTTGATTCATTGTTGCAAATAAATAATTAGAAAATTGCATCTGGCAACTAAAGGATCCACAATGAAAGACATTTAAACACTGACCTACTCAATGCAAGCCCTGGGCTTGACTATTTCTTCACTTGGCTTGCCTCTCTGACCCCATGTTATTTTCTCAAAAGGACATTTTCCCCAAATGACAATGCTCAAAGAATAGATAAAGCAAGTCTGTGATGCAGGCCATTGCATCCCAATTTAATTTAAACTATAATTCATTATTTTCTTCCTGCACTTATTCAAGAACTCATTGTTCATTACTCTTTCATCACTCTGTGATTAGAACAATTTGTATGTGTCCCTTGTACATTGGCCAGATAATGAAATAATCATTTGTGCATCTACACAGTATTTTTCACTTATTGTTCACAGTCTAATTCACTTTAAAAGCCATTTTATCATTTTCTAACAAGAGGGAGGTGAACCTTTGAGGCATCTGGTCAATGGAGACAGTTTATTTATTCAACAAATATTTGCTGAGCACCTACTATGTGCTAGGTACTCTTCTCGGCACTGGGAAAACAGACAATAATCCCTGTCCTCAAGGAGTTTACATGTTAGAGGGAGAAGACAAGCAATAAACAAAAAAATAAGTAAAATGTATAGTGTGTAAAAAAATAAAAAGTACTATGGAAAAGATAGAGAAGAGAAGGGGAGAAAGGCATGCTTAGCAGGAGATGTATGTAATTTTAAGTAGAATTATTGAGGAAGGCCTCAGTGGTACTATCTATGGCATTTCAACCAAAACCTAAAGGAGGTGAGAGTCAGTATATTATGTGGTTACCTGGAAAAGAGCTGTCCATGTAGGGAGAACAACCAATGTAAAATCCCTGAGGCAGGAGCATGTCTGGGTGTTTTGAGAAATAACCAAGAGGACTTGGTTGTGGAATGAAGTGAGAGAAATGAACAAGAGTAGGAGATAAGCCCATGGAGGTAATAGCAGAGCTATTGTTTAGGTTTTTGTAGGCCACTCCAAGGGCTTTGTCTTTTTCTTTTCTTTTTTTTTTTTTTGACGTGGACACGGTAGTTTGTTCCTTTACATCAAGTAATGGATAGCAAGTTTTTAAAGGTTTGTTTGTGAACATTTCACATGAGAGGGCTTTGTCTTTTATAGTAAGTCATTAGAGGATTAAAACTTAGGACTGATATAACCTTACATTTTAACAGAATCACTCTGCTACATGGAGAATTGCCTACAGGCAGTAAAATCAGAAGCTGGAAGACTAATTAAGAGGCTACTGCAATGATCTAGGTGAGAGATGATGGTGGTTTGGATCAAGGTGGTAGCAACGGACATGGTGAGGAATGATGGCTTCTGTATATATGTTACAGATAGAAACTTCAGGGTTTGCCAATAGATTAGATAGAGGGTATGAGATAAAAAGAAATAAAAAATGACTAATATTTTGGTCTAAACAACTGAAATTATGGGGTTGTCATTTGCTAAGATAAGAAGATTGATGAAAAGCTAGTTTTGGTGGAAAGATGAGAAGACTCTTTTTGGATTTTTTTAGGTTTCAAATATGAGCCTTTTTGTCCTTTAAAACTTTAGATTTGGGGATACACATGTGTATTCGTTACAGGGACATATTGTGTTGTGGTGGGGATGTCTATTAGACTCTCAAGAAGAGATGTCTTGTAGGCAATTGGGTATATATGACAGGAATGTAGGGGAGAGGTCTAGACTGGGGATGTATATTATGGAGTCATCACTGTACAGGTGGTATTTAAACTATGAGAGCAGATGAGATTACTACAAGAGTGAAGAAAGATAGAGAAGAGACCCAAGGCCTGAGCCTTGGGAACTACAGTATATAGAAATAAGGGAGAATCAGGAACCAGCAATGAGTCCTAAAGAAATAACCAGCAACTAGCCTGGGCAACGTGGCAAGACCTCATTTCTACAATAAATCAAAAAATTAGCCAGGTATGGTGGTGCATGCCTGTAGTTCCAGCTACTTGGAAGACTGAGGTAGAAGGATCGCCTGAGCCGAGCAGGTCGAGGCTGAGGTGGCCGGGAGTGTGCCACTGCCCTCCAGCCTGGGTGACAGAGTGAGACGCCAACTCAAAAAAAAAAAAGTAATATATACACTTCTCACTTTCCCTCTCCCTCCCTTTCTCTTTAAAAGAAAAAAAGGGGAAAAAAGAGAGAGAAATAACTAGCTGTAGCTAGATGCAGCTGTTTGAATGTTGCCACCAATGGACAAAAGTGTTCATGACTAGAATCAATCTAATTGATCCTCTAACATAAACCCTCCAATGGAAAAGAAAAGAAAGAAATGAAGTGAGATGGTCTTTTGTACCTAAAACACTAAAATTATAAGAATGTTTGAACTCAAAGGACCTTTACGGATCATCTAGCCCAACTTCTTCAATGTATACACAGGGAAACTGAGGTCAAAGTCTCAGGGCTATTAGATGCACAGCTGAAACTCTGGCATCCTCAGGTGCAAAGCTAAGGCCTTTTGTCATCCTGGCATGGGTTCTTCAGTACACAGCCAGTTCCTTCAGAGCACCATGAGTGAGAATGTTCAAAGAGATGCAAACTCTGAAGAGGCAGCAAATATTTTTCTCCCAGTGTCAAGAGTTGAGGTAAATAAAAGAATTATTATGACATCAGGGAGGAAGATTACCAGCTGGTATTTCTATTTCCTTTTTAGAGGTCTGTTTCTAGTCAATTAATTAAAAAGACATATGCTTTGTTCTCCAGATATCACATATTATTATGTAAAAGCAGGCTTAGATATTACTTAGAAAAGGTCAGAGCCTGCATTTTAATGCTGCAGTGAGCTACTATTTCTCTCAAAAAACTTTGTAATCACTAATTCACTGAGATATTATGATGTTAAGTGGTTTCTAGGTCAAAAGATTAGTTGTCATTGTTGATTAAGACATTGCCCATGAATGACAGTACTAATTTACACTTATTCTTTTGACAGTTGTTGAGGGAGATGGTTCAGACTTTCAGTCTCCAAGTAAATGAACCTCCCATGCCAAGTCCAAGTTGGCATGTTATGTATCACACTGTCGAATAACAGAAACAGTGCTCTCACTGCCCATCCTTTGTAGAAGCTTGTGATTCCATGATAGGAAGAGAGGTTTGATGTTCAGAAACAGAGTTACATCTTAGGTAGGTCTCAGCACTTAGAAATCCAGAGTTGAACTGAGCTCATAAAGGTAACCATGTGAGGACTGGGGCTCTCATATGACTTTCACTTTCTCCCCAAATTATGCTGATGTGGCTATGAGTAGACCTGAATAATTTTGAAACAAACTTTTTTGAAGTAGCTGAATTTTCCCTTTTGGTGTTATCAGATTAAGCCAACCATTTCCTCTTCCTCTCTATCTTCCAGGACAGGGATACATTAGCCTGAATTCCCCAGGGAATTATTTTTGTGAAATCCTTGTTAGAACTAGGCCAGGACTGAGCCTCTGCTGGCCAATGGTCATCTAGTCAACTGTGACAGATACTAGATTAGGCCAGGTGAGGGCAGCAAAGGGCTGCTCTAGGAGTATGATTTGAGTCCAGTGTCAAATAATTAGTCCAGAAGGCAGATACAAGGAGGTACATGCCAGATCCACGGTCTTTATTAGGAAGGCCAAGGTCCCAAGGATTAGGTGAGAGTGAGAGGAAGTGGAGGGTGCTCCAGAAAGGCATGAGGACAATTCAGGAGCACAAGCAGAAAAGGAAACTATATGTGCATGGGAGCCCAACTAAGATCAAGAAAGGAGAGAATGATATTTTTAACACTTATTTTGAACCAAGTACTCTACCTGTGATAATAACTACAATTTGCATAAAAACAAATACTATTTTTCAATTAGTCACTATGTGTTAGGTATCATGCTAGGTTGCCGAATGTTTATATGCATGTATACATATACATACACATATACATACATGCACACATGCATATGTATGTCTATGTGCGTGTGTGCAGGTGGATGGATAATGTTTAAGCCATGATGCAGATTAAATCGCATTGACTGGGCGCAGTACCTCATGCCTATAATCCCAGCACTTTGGGAGGCCGAGGTGAGAGAATTGCCTGAGCCCACAGGTTCAAGACCAGTCCGGGCAACTTGGTGAGACCTCATCTCTACAATAAATAAAAAAATTAGCCAGGTGTGGTGGTGTATGCCTGTAGTTCCAGCTACTTGGAAGGCTGAGGCGGAAGAATTGCCTGAGCCCAGCAGTTCAAGGCTGCTATGGCTGTGAGTGTGCCACTGCACTCCAGCCTGGGTGACTGAGTGAGACTCTGACTCAAAAAAAATCACTACATGGGTAAGGGTAGATAATAATCTCAAGGCTGAAGCCCTGGCACACCATTGAAGTAAGGGAGAAACAGAAGAACTAGGAAAAAGCTTTAAGAAAGAGCAGCTAGTTGCTGGATTATAAATTATGTGATATATAAACATATATATAAATTATACAGATTCCATATAATACTTTACTATGTAACTTTAGTTGTAATATCTCTTCTTTCATTCCTTGCTTCCTGATATTATTTGTATCTTTTCTCTTTTATTCCTCCAGTAAGGTTGGCTAGCGTTTTCTTGTATTGGCCTGGGTCCAAGCAAGAGACTGAATTCATATAGTAATTTAAACAGGAAAAATTTAATATAAAGGTTTAGTTAAGATTTCCGGGTTGTCAGCCCAGCTCTGAGGTTTCTGCGGTGGCTGAGGATGTGGTCTGGAAAGTGAGAACCTCCCACTGCACTCCTGGCTGCTTTTGTCCACTCTGTGGAGGGAAGTGCCTTCCCCACAAGTAGAGAGGGTGAGTTGGGCAGGGTTAGGGAGAGAAAGCCCAGTCTTTGCTCCCTGCCGCCCCCCAAAGTTGGACCTGTGGCTGGTTGGGTTGTCTCAGAGGGCAAGTAGAAGGACCCTAGCTCCTAGGATTGGCCTGTTTCCTACTTCATTCCCCGTGAGTCCTGCAGCTGGTACTGGTGAAGGGAAGCGAGAGGTTGCATCCTGTGGCAGGAAGCTTGTCCATGAGACACCGACCAAACTGATGGGAATGTCCTTAGTCTGGTGCCGCATTTGCAAGCTGGTGAATATCTTAATAGATCCAGGTTAACGACTTGTGAGTTTTGCTGAGTTTGAGGGAGCATCCATTAAAGTGTCCCATTCCTGTGCTTTGTTGCTTGAAGTCTGCCTTTCCAACTTTGTGTGAACTTGGACAGAGCAATGAATTTAAACTGAGTAGGACTGGTTACTTCCAAATTTGGAGACTTCTAATTTTCTAAACTGCAGAATGAGAAGGGAGCAATAAATTTCTTTGGCTGATACCACATCTAAAAGATTTGAACACTTTGTAAGAAATTTTTCAGAATATAAGATCATTAAAGTGAGTAATTGTAACAAAAGTTTAAATAACTTATAGCTATTTTATATCATCAAAGTGGGCATGACACAGATTGTGTACTCCTACTCCGTAAAGTTTTTTTTTTTTGTTTGTTTTTTTTTTTTGAGTTG
>NW_007259491.1:129263-142343 GCF_000164805.1 Carlito syrichta
CTCACCTCAGCCTCCCAAAGGCGCGGGATTACAGGCTGAGCCACCGAGCCCGGCTTCCGTAAAGTTTTTACCTCGCTATTGGAACTTCTCCTTGTCCTTTATACCCCCCCGTGCATACATTGTACTTACTGATATTTGCCTTAATTCACTTATTGAGTAAATATTTTATTTGGTTCCCATTGTGTGTCAGGTACTAGTCTAGATGCCAAATTTACTTCAATGAACAAAACAGACAAAAATGTATGCCCTCATGGAGCTTGCATTCTATTGGAGGATGCAGAAAAGGAATACATAGTAAGTATATTACATAATGTATTAGAAGGTGATGGTGCATCAAAAAAAATTGAGCAAAATAAGGAGTGTGGGGAAGTTTTAAAGTGGAGGTGGGAATTGGTATTTTAAATATAGTAGTAGTCAGGTTAACATCATTTAGTAGGTATTATTTGAAGGAATTAAAAGAGTTACCCAAGTGAATATCTGGGGAAGAGCATCCCAGGCAGAAAGGACAGCCATTAACAAAGACTTTTAGGCCTGTTATGTTTGAGGACTAGCAAGGAAGCTAGTATATCTGGAGAGGGATAAGCAGGGGTGGGGTTGGGGTGAATGGATAAGTAGAAAAGTTGGCAAGCTAGTAGGTTAGTCAGGTCATTGGAAGGACTGATGGTTTTGAGTAGAGAAGAGGCATGTTCTCTCCAATCTTGTAAGATCACCCTGGCTGTAAATTGGGATTTAAGTGTAGAGGCAAGTATAGAAGCAGGGAAATCAGTAGGAGGGCTATTGCAGTAACCCAAATGCCAGTGATGGTGGTGGAGGCCAGGGTGATAACAGTGGATAATGACGAGAAATGGTTGAACTCTGAATGCATTTTGAAGGATTTGCTAGGAATTGGATGTGAAGTGTGAGATAGAGGGAGGAGTGGAGGATAACTTCAAAGATTTTGCCTAAGTTCCAGAGAAATATGGAATTATTTAAGCTGAGACACAAAATAGAACAAGTGGAGTTGTTGAGTAGGCAGCTAGATCCAGGAATGAATCCTGTGCTAGTATATGAATTTGGCAGTTATAAGCAATGGTATTTAAAGCCATGAAAATGAATATTATCACTAAGAAATGGGTGTAGACAGAAAGCAGCATAGGGCCAAAGGCAGTCCTTTGACATTAAGAATTCAGGGAGTCAGGCTCAGTGGCTCAGCCTGGAATCCCGTGCCTTGGGAGACTGAGGTGAATGGATTGCCTGAGCCCGTGGGTTCGAGACCCGCCTGGGAAACTTGGTGAGACCTCATTTCTACAATAAATCAAAAAATTAGCCAGGCATAGTAGAGTGCGCCTGTAGTTCCGGCTACTTGAAAAGCTAAGGCGGAAGGATTGCCAGAGCCCAGCAGGTCGAGGCTGTGGTGGCCGGGAGTGGCCACTGCACTCCAGTCTGGGCGACAGAGTGAGACTCCAACTCAAAAAATAAAACAACAATAACAACAAAAAAAGAATTCAGGGAAAAGAGGATCAACCAACAAACAATATTAAGGATGAACCAGTGAGTTAAGACTACAATCCAGCCAGATGTGGTGGCTCACACCTATAATCCTAGAACTTTGGGAAGCCAAAGTGTGTGAATTTCTTTAACCCAGCCATCTCTACAAAGGGGGGGGGGTATTAAACTAAGAAAGGAGATTGATATAAATATAGAAAGCAAAATAGAAAGTGTAACCTAGGGCTGAGGACAGCACCCAAAGAAGGACAGATTGGAAGGGGGATTCCTTACCAAGGTTGAAGTTCAGATCTTCTTGAAAAAGATGTGGCTGCACACCACTGAATGATGGAGAATTTCACTGTGTTTCTGGGCAGTGGAGATCTGCAGTCACTGAACAAAGAGGAGACAACAACAGTCCAGGGTGCCAGTGAGGTAAAACTGGTGAGTTGGGTATGGATCATGAGTTGGGACACTGCTGCATCTTGTGAGGCCTGGAGCAGGAAGTGTTCATATTGTGAGAACTGCAAGTAACAACTCTCTGGGATATAGTTGTGTCACTGCTAGTAGGCAACCATGCAGAGTGAGTTGGGGTGTGGCTGCAAATATAAGACCTAGAACATGTGCTGTCCATATTCTGAAGTCCACTTGGGATGAGCACTTGGGATGGGCTGCAACTGTGAGTTTGCTGAAGGACTGCATGCTCTTAGTAGGTACCTGGGCCCATGCTCCACTCTCCACTGGATATTCCCACATACCTGCATCACTGACTGAGAAAAACAACAACAACAAAACCAAACCTATAGCATACCAGTAAGAGAAGCAGCCTTCCTCATTCAATTCCTCCACCTTCTTCTACTGACAAATCTTAACATCATGTTCACTACAGAGGAGGAATATTAAGCTTTCCAGTGTACTTCTGCTGAGCAAACACTAAAAGGTAAAGTCAGAGATGAGAAGTAACAAACTGATTACTGGTAAAGTACATCCCTTTGGCTACTCAGCTTCCATATGGACATTCTACACACATTTGCATTACTTCACAACATTTAAACTATCTATATTTCTACATAAGGAAATACAGCTAATGTTCTAATAAGTGGCAGTATTCTCATCCTTTCCCAAAATGAAAAGAGGTACTGTCCAGAAAGTCATTATCCCACCTAGAGGCCCAAACTTCACCTGCACGCAGTCTACTTATATAGTAAATCCTCACTTGTACCCACAAAAGCCATTATATACATAGATGGCTGTATGAATTATTCCTCAAACTCAATCACAGCCCCACTGAATGTTCTGTTATTTAAAACTAAATTATAAAATTAGCATCTAATAATGTCTATATAAAAATAAAATTGGGAGAAAAGAGAGAGAAGAAATAATAGTTAATGCATACAAATTGATACAGTCACATAGCAAGGAAAAATAAAATATAAAAAGCTATCACATTTCTTATTTCTCTAATTGTTCACAAGGTTGTAGTTGCTATCTATGAACATTTTCTTCAATGATAGTTGAACAAATTCCTATTTACTTTGTCCTCAGCCAGAACTTCACCTGCTCTGTTGTTTACGTGGTGAGGTACTCCAAATTTTTATTCCTGAAAAGTATGATTACTAAAGCATCCTGCTTTGTGGAAACTGCTGTAGTTTACCATTAACCTTTACTATGGATATGAAATTACCAAGAAGCATTCCAGAGAATATTCTGGATTCCAGATATAGTCATTCTTCTCTGCCTTGTGCAGCAGCAACCACATGACCTCTGGATAATTTGGATTAATTACTTCTGTCAGAAGTTTAGCACCCTTTTTAGCCTCTTGGTTCAGTGGCTTTAGAAGCTAATATGCATTAGACACAGTAAAAGCTCTTGACAAAATCCAGTATCGATTCTTTTCTTTTTTTTTTTTTTTTTGAGGTGGAGTCTCACTCTGTCACCCAGACTGGAGTGCAGTAGCTGCTCCTGGCCACCACAGCCTCGACCTGCTGGGCTCCAGCAATCCTTCTGCCTCAGTCTTCCGAGTAGCTGGAATTACAGGCATGTGCTACCACGCCCGGTTGATTTTTTGATTTATTGTAGAGATGAGGTCTTGCTGACCAGGTGGGTCTCGAACCCACGGGCTCAGGCAATCCACTCACCTCAGCCTCCCAAAGGCACGGGATTACAGGCTGAGCCACCGAGCCTGGCTAGTATCGATTCTTTTTAAAAAAATCATCCATTAAAAAAAAAAAACACTTGAACACCTAGGTATAGAGGGAACATGGCTCAAAATAGTAAGAGCTACCTATGATAAACCCACAGCCAGCATACTACTAAATGGACAGAAATTGCAAGGATTTCCCCCCCAAACTAGAATGAGACAAGGCTGCCTACTCTCACCCCTCCTGTTCAACATAGTGTTGGAAGTCCTAGCTAGAGTAATCAGACAAGAGAAGGAAATCAGGGGTATCCAAATAGGAAAAGAAGAAGTTAAGCTATCCCCCTTTGCAGACAATATGATCCTATACCGGGAAAACCCTAGGGAATCTGTCAAAAAACCTCCTTGCACTAATAAAGGACTTTGGAAAAGTCTCAGGGTATAAAGTCAACATGCAAAAGACAGTCACATTCTTATACACCAACAACAAACAGGCAGAGAAACAAATAAAAAGTACAATTCCATTCACAATAGTCACAACAATATGAAATACCTCGGCATCTTCCTTACCAGAGCGGTGAAAGACCTTTACAATGAAAACTATAAAACACTACTCAAAGAAATCCAAGAAGACACAAAAAATGGAAAAATATTCCATACTCATGAACTGGAAGAATCAACATTGTTAAGACACCCATCCTACCCTAGGCAATCTACAGATTCAACACAATATCCATTAAATTACCATCATCATTCTTCTCAGACCTGAAAATGACGATACAGAAATTCATATAGAAACAGAAACAACCACGTATAGCCAAAACAATCCCCAGCAAAGGAAACAAAGCAGGAGGTATTACACTCCCAGACTTTAAACGTTATTATAAGGCTACAATAATCAAAACAACCTGGTATTGGTACAAGAACAGGCATATGGATCAATGGAAAAGGACAGAGATTCTGGAAGCAAAACCTCAATTTCTCAACTAGCTCATCTGCAACAAAGCCTCCACCAAAAAAACACTGGGAAGAGGAGAACCTATTCAGTAAATAGTGCTGGGAAAACTGGCTGACCACATGCAAAAGAATGAAACAGGACCCCTACCTATCACCACACACAAAAATCAACTCTACATGGATCAAAGGCCTAAATGTAAAACCTCAAGCTACAAGAATCTTAGAAAACACAAGAGACACTCTTACAGAAATAGGAATAGGAAACCAATTCCCTATCAAAGTCCCAAAAGTCCATGCCATAAGAGATAAGAGAGACAAGTGGGACCTCAGCAAACTGAAAAGCTTCTGCAAAGCAAAAGGAACCATTAAGAGTGTAGGGAGACAACACACAGAATGGAAAAAAAATATTTGCCAACTGTATATCTGGCAAAAAACTAACATCCAGGATCTGTAAGGAATTCAAATGTGCCAAAAGGAAAAAAAAACCCAAACAGCCTAATTTAAAAGTGGGCAAAAATAAACAAGAATGAAATCATGTCCTTTGCAACAATATGGATAGAGCTGGAGATATCATCCCGAGTGAACTGACTCAGAAACAGAAAATCAAACACCACATGATCTCCCTCATATATTGGAGCAAAATGGTCACAAAGATGGAAACAATAGACACTGGGAAAACCAGCAAGGGGGAGGTAGGGAGGGAGATTAGGGTTCAGAAATGACCTCTGGGGTACAATGTTCACTTTCTAAGGAATGGACCACCTGAGAACCAACACCCACTGCTACACAATGTGTTTATGTAACAAACATGCATGTGGATTCTCTGAATTAAAATGTGGGGGAAAAAAGTGGGCAAAAGACAAGAATAGATACTACTCAAAAGAAGACATACAAACAGCCAACAGATGCATGAAAAAATACTCAGCCTCACTAATCATCAGGGAAATGCAAATCAAAACCACGTGGAGATACCACCTAACTCCAGTAAGAATGGCCATCATTAATAAAACAAACAACAACAGATGCTGGCGAGGATGTGGAGAAAAGGGAACACTTCTACAGCATTGCTGGGAGTGCAAATTAGTTCAAACTCTTTGGAAAACAATGTGGTGATTTCTAAAAGAACTAGAAATTGACCTTCCACATGACCCAGCAATCCCCCTACTGGGACTATACCTGGAGAAACTCAAATCATTCTACAAAAAAGATATCTACACATGCATGTTTTTCAGCACTATTCACAGTAGCAAAAACATGGAACCAAACATGCTGTCCATCAAAATTATACTGGATTAAACAAATGTGGTTCATATACACTATGCGATATTATGCAGCCATACAGAAGGACAAAATTATGGACTGTCCAGCAACTTGGATGGATTTAGAGTCTATCATACTCAGCAATCAATCAAAGTAACAAAGAACTGAGTATCACATGTTTCCACTAATAAGTGGACCCTGAATACCTGTCATAATACTATAAGAAAGGGACTGGCAGTAGCGGGACACTACTAGGGTAGGGGAGAGGGAGTACAACTTCAATAAGGGTGCGTGATCCCAATCCAGGTGAAATGAGGTTCAATGGGAGGCCCAAACTTCACCTGTATGTAGACCACTTATGTACCCAATTCTGAATTATATCCCACATCTTTAAAATAAAAAAGAAATTTTAAAAAAGAAGGTGATGTGTTCAGGTGCTAATCTCAACTTCCAAATCAGTGTAACTATTTTGTGTCTTTTGGTAGAAGCAGGTGATCTCTTTCTTAGACCACCCTGGAACAAACATTCCATGAAATTATTCAAGAAAACTTCCCTCATCTCATCAGTGATGCGACCATTCAAACACAAGAGATTCAGAGAACCCCTGCAAGACAACAAATGAGAAGACCAACTCGTATACACATAGTAATTTGCCCAAACAAAGTAGATATAAAAGAAAAAATCCTAAAGGCAGTGAGAGAAAAAGGTCAGACTACCTACCGGGGAAGACCAATTAGAATAGCAGCAGATTAATCTGCAGAAACACTTCAGGATAGGAGAGCTTGGAGCCCAATCTTCAAAGTTCTCAAAGATAAACAATTTCAACCAAGGATAACCTACCCAGCTAAGCTAAGCTTTTTCTGTGAGGGAGAATTAAAATTTTTCCCAGACATTCAATCCCTAAGAACTTATGCTGCCCCTAGAACAGCTCTACAAGAAACACTTAAGAAAGTATTAAACACATAAGAAAGGGGAAAAAGACTAACAACATTCTTCACAAGAGTGTGGAAAAAAGATTGAAAACACACGTGAACCAACCCAAAAATCCAAAGAAAGACAACAAACAAACAGGAACAACAACAACTGTATAAGAACCTCATGACAGGAATAAACTCTCGCATTTCAATAATCAGCCTGAATGTGAATGGACTAAATGCACCACTGAAAAGACATAGAATGGCAAAATGGATAAAATATCATGAGGCAACAATATATTGTCTCCAAGAGACTCATCTCACCAGAAAGGACACTCACAGACTCAAAGTAAGAGGATGGGAAACAAAATTTCAGACGAACAGAACACAAAAGAAAGCAGGAGTCATGATCTTAATATCAGCCAAAAATTTTAAAAGATACAGAAGGTCACTACATAATAATAAAAAGTTCAATCCATCAACAAGAAATATCCATCCTAAACATATATGCACCCAACATAGGAGCACTAGTTTTCATAAGGCAGCTGCTAGGCAAATTTTAAAAAGATATTGACTCCAACACTGTCATAGCTGGGCACTTTAATACCCCACTCACAACCCTAGAGAGATCATCAGGACAAAAAATTAGCAAGGAGATATGGAACACCTTGACCAAAATGGACTTAATTGATACCGACAGAACACTCCACCCAACGACCACAGAATATACATGCTACTAATCAACACATGGAATGTACGCTAAGATTGACCACATCCTTGGCCATAAATCAAGCATAAACAAATTTCATAAGATTGAAATTTTGCCATGCACCTTCTCAGACCACAGTGGAATAAAAATAAATATCAACACCAACAAAGTTTCCCCCAAACCCAGAAAGACATGGACACCAACAGCATGATGCTAAGCAACTCTTGGGTCAACATGGAAATCAAATCAGAGATTAAAAGATACCTGAAAACAAATGAAAATGAAGAAACATCTTACCAAAACCTCTGGGAAGCCATGAAAACAGTAGTAAGAGGGGAATTCATATCACTACAAACACACATGAAGAAAATGGAAAGATCACAAGTTAACAGCATAACAAGTCACCTAAGGAAGCTGGAAAAGCAAGGTCACCAAAACCCTAACTTCAGAAGAAGAATCCAGATCACCAAAATAAAAGCCCAAATCCAGGACTCAGAAGACAAAAAGATAATACAAAAAAATCAATGAAACAAAAAGCTGGTTCTTTGAAAGGATAAACAAGTTTGATGGTACCCTAGCTAGACTGACCAAGAAAAAGAGAGAAAAAGACCAAGTAAACACAATCAGAAACACAAAAGATGAAGTCACAGCTGACCCTGAAGAAATACAAAAGATTACCAGAGACTACTATGTACCTTGTATGGAAACAAACTTGAAAACCTAAAGAAAATGGAGGACTTTCTGACATCACCCAACCTCCCCAGGTTGAAACAAGAAGAAATCAAGATCCTAAATTGACCAATAATAATCAAAGACATTGACTATGTCATAAGAAAACTACCTACAAAAAAAAAACCCTGGACCAGATGACTTTCCAGCAAAATTCTACAAAACATACAAGGAGGAACTGATACCAATTCTATTGAAAGTATTCCAGGCGACTGAGAAAGATGGAACTCTCCCCAAATCATTTTATGAAACTAACATCACATTGATACCCAAGCCAGGTAAAGCTCCAACAAAGAAAGAGATACAGGCCAATATCCTTGATGAACATAGATACTAAAACTCTCAACAAGATCCTAGCAAACCAGATTCAACAGCACATATCAGAAATCATCCACCATGACCAAGTAGGCTTCATCCCTGCGATGCAAGGCTGGTTCAACATTTGTAAGAACACAAACATAATCAAATACATCAACAGATGTAAAAACAAAAACCACATGATTATATCATTAGATGCAGTAAAAAGCTTTTGATAAAATCAAGCACCACTTCTTGATAAAAACCCTCAAACATCTAGGCATAGATGGAACATACATCAAAATAGTAAGAGCCATCTACGAGAAACCCACAGCCAGCATACTCCTAAACAGACAGAAATTGGAACCATTTCCCCTGAAAACTGGAACAAGACAAGGATGCCCATTCTCACCCCTCCTGTTCAACATCGTTTGGAAGTCCTAACTAGAGCCATCAGAGAAGAGAAGGCAATCAGGGGTATTGAAATAGGAAAAGAGGAAGTCAAGTTATCCCCTTTTGCAGACGACATGATTGTGCACCTTGAAAACTCAAGGGAATCTGCCAAAAACCTCCTGGCACTGATAAAGAACTTTAGCAAAGTCTCAGGGTATAAAATAAATGTGCAAAAGACAATCGCATTTCTATACACCAATAATAAACAAACAGAAACCCAAATAAAAAGCACAATCCCACTCACAATAGCCACACACACACACAAAAGAAATACCTTGGCCTCTTCCTAGCCAGGGGCATGAAAGAACTTTACAACGAAAACTACAAAACACTACTCCAAAGATGTCACAAACAAGTGGAAAAATATTCCATGCTCTTGGATTAGAAGATGACACAAACAAGTGGAAAAATATTCCATGCTCTTGGATTAGAAGAATCAACATTGTTAAGCTGTCCATTCCACCTAAGGCAATCTATAGATTCAATGCAATACCCATCAAATTACCAGCAACATTCTTCTCAGACCTAGAAACAATACAGGAATTCATATGGAAACATAAATGACCATGAATAGCCAAAACAGACTTGAAACTGTATTATAAAGCTACAATAATCAAAACAGCCTGGTATTGGTACAAGAACAGCCATTTAGACCCAATGGAATAGAATTGAGATTCCAGAAGCAAAAACTCAATTTCTCAACCAACTCATCTTCGACAAAGCCTCCACCACCAACCACTGGGGAGAGGAGAACATATTCAGTAAATGGCACAGGAAAAACTGCTGACCACATGCAGAAGATTGAAACAGGACCCCTATCTATCCTCACACACAAAAAAATCAACTCTAAATGGATCAGAGACCTAAATGTAAAACCTCAAGCTATAAGAACCTTAAAAAATGCAGGAGACACCTTATGGAAATTGGAACTGGCAACCAATTCCCGAAGTGCCCAGGCTATAAGAGGTAAAATAGACAAGTGGGACCTCATCAAACTGACAAGCTTCTGCAAAGCCAAAGAAACCATCAAAAGAGCAGAGAGGCAGCCCACAGACTGGGAAAAAATATTTGCTAACTGTATGTCCAACAAAGGCCTAACATCTAGGATCTACAAGGAACTCAAATGTGCCAAAAAGAAAAAAACAAACAGCCCAATTACAAAGTGGACAAATGACATGAATAGACAGTTCTCAAAAGAAGATATATAAGCAGTCAACAGATACATGAAAAAACGTTCAGCCTCACTAGTCATCAAAGAAATGCAAATTAAAACTACACTGAGATACCACCTGACTCCAGTCAGAATGACCATCAATAACTCAAAAAATAACAGATGCTGGAGAGGATGTGGCAAAAAGGGAACACTTCTACACTGTTGATGGGAGTGTAAACTAGTATAGCCTCTGTGGAAAACATTGTGGCGATTCCTAAGAGTTCTAAAAATCGACCTTCCATATGACCCCACAATCCCCCTACTCGGAATAAACCCAGAAGAACTAAAATCACTCTATAAAAAAGATACCTGCACATGTATGTTTATTGCTGCATTGTTCACAATAGCAAGAACATGGAAACAACTGTGCTACCCATCAAAAGAGGACTGGATTTTTAAAAATGTGATACATATACACAATGGAATATTATGCAGCCATAAAGAAGGACAAAATCAAGAACTTTGCAGCAACCTGGATGGACTTAGAATCTATAATACTGAGTGATCTTTCACAGACACAAAGAACTGAGTATCACATGTTCTCACTTATAGTGGACCTTGAACAATTATCATAATACTATAAGAAAAGGATTGACTGTAGTGAGAAACTCTGAAGGGGATGGGGGCGAGGAGGTGGGATTGGCAGTAGTTGGGATCTGCCTGGGGAAGGGGGAGCACGCCTCATCAATAAGGGTACCTGCATAATGAATATTTGTATACCTATCCCTGAATTGTACCCCACAATTTTAAAATAAAAAATTTACAATCTGCCCCCTAGCATTTCCTCTCACACCCACTTCCAACCTAGGAGGCTTTTTGTTTCTGCTTTTGTTGTTTTTAAAATTAAAAGTTAAACCCAGGAAGCTTTGGATCAGACTTTTGCGTTGCAGTTCGATACGTGGATTAATTGATGGATGTTGAGTTTATGGAACAACCTTTTTGTGACCTGCTCTTCTTACACTTTCTAAGAAGAAAAAGGATCCCCTGAATCAAAGAAGATGCCTCGAACTAAACAGATTAATCCCAGAAATCTAAGAGTGTGAAATGTTTCAAATCAAGGACCACAGTTTTAGAAGCATTAAAGCCCTGTCCCGGTTGTTGAAGTCAATCACTGGTAAAAGTTTGAAGTTACTTCCAGCAAGATGGTGTTGGGGCAGCATGGTCCGTGAGACCCTCCACGGAAGAGAACACTCATAAAATACCCTGGCTGTCTCCCATGGGCTGCACCTCCCATCTTCGGCAGCCTGCTCTTCACAGGGAGCTCAGCCACTGCCACTGCTCAAAATCCCCACGGTCTGGGACGCTGCTGCAGCTGTGGATGCCACCGCTGCAGTCATTGCCTGTCCATGCCTGAGGTGACCCACGGCTTCGGACCATGAAGCCCCCACAAGCAGGATCTATTGAGATCGCCACTGCTGCAGCTGCTGCTGCCACTGCCACTGCCAAGCCACATCCCTCGCACAGAGCCAGGCTTGTGGAGCTCCCCCTGAGTATGGGGAGGTGGCCACCCCAGATACCATCACTGGCTCCCTCCCTTCTGGGTGACTTCCAAGCTGCAGGCTTCAGCAGCTGCAGATAAAGGTCTACTGGAGTGGTGAGATGGCACTACCTGCTGGGGATCCAAGGTAACAACATCAAAACGGGAATGTCAGATGCTCTTCCTCCTTGATAAATAGACAAGGCCAGATCTCATTAATGGAATGGGCAGGGAGCCCATATCTGAACTGTTCTTCACAGCAGGTCAGGGGCAACTGATCCTAACTGTGAACAATTCTGCCAGCCTGCAAAGACAGCTAGAAATCAGAGCTGAAAGGACATTGAACTTAGAGGATAAGTCTCAGAGTGTGCTTGGTTGGTTCTGTTAGTTTACTGACTTTAATCTATTCCTTTTCTTCTCCTCCTCCTCCTCCTCCTCCTCCTCCTCCTCCTCCTTCTTCTTCTTCTTCTTCTTCTTCTTCTTATTTTCTTTTTTCCTATTTCTCTGTAAACCCCATATTTGTATAGAGGAAAAGCACATGAATAAGGAGATTGGTTAGCTTCTACGTTAGCATCATTGTATGATTTCGTTTTTTATATGGTTGTTGGTTAGTTTTTAGTCATGGTTATTGTTTTTCTTTTTATTTTTTTTGAATATTTGTGTCTCTTTTCACTTGCTACTCGGTACACTCATCTGTTTTCCCTCTCACACCTCTCTCCCTCCACCCCTCTCTTCCCCCCACTGCCTGCTCCATTCTCTTCCCTCTGTTAACCTCAAATTGCTTTCAGGGAGTAAACCTACAACCCCACTGCATGGACAGATTCTAAGGCAGTGGGAAGTGGGTTCCAGATTATCCACACACCTGTCAGCAAATACCAGGACCTGCAGATAGATATTGAATCACAGCTCCCCTCTTAAGTAAATCTCAAAAATGCAAAAAAGGACCACCCCCCAACCTACAGTGCAACTTCAGAATTGAACAAAGTAAGAGGACATACATAAAGAATAGGAGATTGAACAAACAGAAGTAAAAGCAACACCTCCACCCCTGAATAACAGAATTAAAGAAGACGGGGAAGTGGAGGGAAGGGAAAAGTAGGGTGGGGTGTACAAATGAAGAAAATGAAGAAAATGAAGAAAATGAAGAAAATGAATCTGCACAAATGAAGAAAAACCAAAAGAAGAATATAGGGCTCACACAGACTCCTGGGAGGTCAGACACTGAGAAAACAGACTTCGGAATACAAACAATGAAGAGCTCCCAGTATGACTGGTCACATGCAACAAACACAGACATCATGACATTAATAGAGAGAATTTTAAAAATTGAGGAGAGACAAGAGGAAAATAGGAAGGAGCTGATGACAGAAATAACAGCCATAAAGAATACTGTGATGGAAATAAATAACAAACTAATAAGCATAGAAAGCAGAATTAGCCAAGCAGAAGAAAGAATCCCAGAACTTGAAG
>NW_007259491.1:142363-154719 GCF_000164805.1 Carlito syrichta
GGTACATATTCATGATGGAATACTACACAGCCATAAAAAAGAACAAAATCATGAATTTCGCAGCAACCTGGATGGAACTAGAGTCTATAATACTGACTGATCTCTCACAGAAACAAAGATCTGAGTATCACATGTTCTCACTCATATACTGGACCTTGAACATCTATCATAATACTATAAGAAAAGGACTGACAGTGTGGAAAACCATGGGGTGGGGTAGGGAGGGGAAGAGAGGTGGGACTAATGGTAATCAATATCTGTCTGGGGACGGGGAGACACCCCTTATCAACAAGGGTGCCTGAACGATGCATATTTGTAAACCTAACCTTTAACTGTACCCCACAATTTTAAAATAAAATATATGTTTAAAATTTTAAAAATTTAAAAATTTTAAAAAAGTTTGAAGTTAAAAAAAATTTAAAAGTTAAAAAAAAAAAAGCAGGTGATCTCCAAACCAACAGAGCTGAAAGTTGCTAGAATGGGAAGCAAAAAATCCTGTGAGTTCCTTATTGGGTGTAATCATGCGGAAGTTGTTCCCAGTTCTACACCTTGATGCCTGGACCCATGTGATCTGGCTATGGGGGAGACAACACCAGAAAATAGTCTCTGATTTAAAGCAAAAACTGCATTCTGTAAGACTGAATTCTCGCAGGGTGTTTTCTTCCAGTTGGTACTATAATTGTGTTTTCAGTAGCCTATTTCACCTTTCAATTAGACCTGCTGCTTCTAGGTTGCATCATAAGACCAGTTATTTCCATGGGTATGAGGCCTTTGCTGTGTACTTCCTTTGCCATGAGATAAGTTCCTTGGTGGTACACATAGTCATGCAATGCTTTACTATGCTTCAGTCAATGATGGAACACATATTTGAAGTTGGTCCCATCAGATTATAATGGAGCTGAAAGATTCTTATCACCTGGTGACGTTGTCATGCAACACATTACTCACAAGGTTGTGGTGATGGTGGTGTAAACAAACTTACCGCATTGCCAGTCATATAAAAGTCTAGCTCATACAGTTATGTACAATATATAATACCTAATTATAACACACAACTATGTTACTGGTTTATGTACTTACTATATTATACTTTGAATTGTTATTTTAGAGTATACTCCTTCTACTTACTAAAAATAATTAACTGTAAAACAGCCTCAGGCAGGTTTTTCAGAAAATATTTCAGAAAAAGGCACTGCTATCATGGGAGATGACAACTCCATGCATGTTATTGCCCCTGAAGACCTTCCAGGAAGACAAGATGTGGAGCTAGCAGACAGTGACACAGCTGATCCTGACTCTGTGTAGGCCTAGGCTAATGTGTGTGTTTATGTCTTAGTTATTTTTTATATGAGGGGGACCCAGAATTTATTTATAAAAAATTGTATATCCTTACATTTCAACTTCTGTCTCCTTCAAAGTACTCTCCATTTGATGCTACACACTGATTGAGATGCTGTTTTCACTGCTCAAAACAGTTTTTGAACTCACCAACTTTGATGCCTTTTAGTGCTTCTGTCATTTTTTGTTTCACCTTTTCCACACTGGCAAAATGTCCCTTTGAGGACTTTTTTCATCAGGGAAAACAAAACCAAAAAAGTTGCTTGGGGCAAGATCAGGTGAATAGGGAGGGTGAGGCACAGAGGGTCATGCTGTTTTTGGTTAAAAACTATTGGACACTCAGTGCAGTGTGGGCAGGTGCACTGCCAAGGTAAAGAACCAGTCATCTGTTTGCCACAGCTCAGGATATTTCTTCCACAAATCATGACACAACATCCTCAAAACTTCAGTTAACTTTAGTTGTATATCTTAGTTATTAACAAAAAGTTTAAAAAGTGAAAAAATAAAAAGTTTAAATAAAAAAACTTACAGAATAGAAATATAAAGAACATATTTTTGTATAGCTGTACAATGTGGCTGTCTTTTTTTAACTTAATTTTTTTGTATTTTAAAATTGTGGGGTACATTTCAGGATTAGGTATACAAATATTCACTGTGCAGGTACCATTGTTGATGAGGTGTGCCCCCCCCTTCCCCAGGCAGATTTCCACTACTGTCAGTCCCACCTCCCTGCCCCCCTCCTGTCCGCAGTTTCCCGCTACAGTCAATCCTTTTCTTATAGTTCAAGGCCCACTTATGAGTGAGAACATGTGATACTCAGTTCTTTGTTTCTGTGAAAGATCATTCAGTATTATAGACTCTAATTCCATCCAGTTTGCTGCAAAGTTCATGATTTTGTTCTTCTTTATGACTGCATAATATTCCACTGTGTATATGTTCCACACAATGTGACTGTCTTTTAAGTGTGTTAGAAAAGAGTCAAAACACTTTTAAAAATTTAAAACTTTATAAAGTAAAAATGTTACAGTAAGCTAAGGTTAATTTAATATTGAATATACAAAAACATATTAATAAATTTAGTGAAACTTAAGTGCACAGCGTTGATAGTCTACAGGAGGGTACAGTAGTGTCCTAGGCCTTCATATTCACTTACCACTCACTCACTGACTACTCACCCAGAGCAACTTCCTGTTCTGCAAGCTCCATTCATGGTAAGTGCCTTACATAGGTGTACCATTTTTCATTTTCTATACCATATTTTTACTGTACTTTTTCCATGCTTAGATATGTTTTGAGTACACAAATACTTACCATTGTGTTACAATTGCCTATAGTTTTCAGTACAGTAACATGCTGTGCAGGTTTGAAGCCAAAGAACAATAGGCTATCCCATAGAGCCTAGGTGTTTAGTAGGCTATACTATCTAGGTTTGTGTAAATATACTTTATGATGTTCAGACAAGGATGACATTACTCAATGACACATTTCTCAGAATGTATCCTAATTTTTAAGTGACACATGACTGCATGGAATGCCATGATAGTGGATAAGGTATTCTATGGGTCCCCAGTTTGCGCTACTGGAAGAAGCGTTATGGGAAAAGAAGACAAATCCACATCCAGAATAAGTATCTATTCCTGTGGGAATGAAAGTCTTTTCTTTCCAGGATGAAAGAGGTTCAATATAATCAATCTGCTACCAGGTAGATGGCTGGTTTCCATAGAGAATGATGCTGTAGTGGAGACTCAATGTTGGTCTCTTTTCTTGGCAAGATTAGGAGCTCAGCGGTAGTACTATCCAGATCATCCTTGATAAGAGGAAGTCTATGTTGTTGAGTTCATGCATAGCCTCCATCCCTGTTACCACAGACTCTTATGTTCTTGGGTTCATTGAATAAGCACTCAGGTAACTGGAGAGAGAAGCTGACTGCCATCCAGAAAGTGTATCAGTTGTGTGTGTGTGTGTGTGTGTGTGTGTGTGTGTGTGAGAGAGAGAGAGAGAGAGAGAGAGAGACAGAGAGAGAGAGACAGAGAGAGAGAGAGGGAGAGAGAGAGAGAGAGAGAGTCAGGGCACAGTCTCACTCTGGCACCCAGGCTGGAGTGCAGTGGCACAATCATGACTCATCGCAGCCTTAACCTCCTGGGCTGAGGTGATCCTTTTGCCTCAGCCTTTCAAGTAGCTGAGACTACAAACGCATGACACCATGTTGGACTAATTTTTTGTAGAGACAAGTTTTTGCTATATCATCCAGGCTTGTCTCGAACTTCTAGACTTAAGCAATTCTTCCACCTTGGCCTCCCAAAGTGCTGGGATTACAGGCATGAGCTACTGTGCCCCACCTCTTTTTTTGAGACAAGGTCTCACTCTCATCCAGGCTAGAGTGCAGTGGCACGATCACCACTCACTGCAGCCTCGAACTCTGGGGCTCAAGTGATCCTCCTTCCTCAGCCTCCCAAGTAGCTTGGAATACATGCATGCCACCACACCTGGCTAATTTTTTCATTTTTAATTTTTTTGTAGAGACATGGTCTCGCTTTGTTGCCCAGGCTGGAACAAAAGTCTATCATTTTTTCTACATATTTACTCATTTATTTATTTGAGTTGGAGTCTCACTCTGTCTCCCAGGTTGGAGTGCAGTGGCATGCTCACGGCCACCGCAGCCGTGACCTGCTGGACTCAGGTGATCCTTCTGCTTCAGCCTTCCAAATAGCTGGAACTACAGGCATGCACCACCATGCCTGGCTAATTTTTTGATTTACTGTATTGACAAGTTCTTGCCACATTGTTCAGGTTGGTCTTGAACCCGTGGGCTCAGGCAATCCTCTCACCTCGGCCTCCCAAAGTGCTGGAATTATAGGTGTAAGCCACCACGCCCACTCTCTACATAGTTATTAAGAGATTTTTTTTCTGCTGTGGATACTCTTTGGTGGGAATTCATATTAAACACAAATATCTTCATGGTCTGTATCAATTCAAAAAAGGTCTGTCCAATACCTTTCCTTGTCACTAGTCTTCCAATCCTTTTTTTTTTTTTTTTTTGAGTCAGTGTCTAGTTCCCTCACCCAGGCGGTCAATCACAGTTTACTGTAGCCTTTACCTCCTGGGCTACTGAGATTCTTCTGACTCAGCCTTCTGAATAGCTGGGAATATAGGCGCACACCACCACTCCTGGCTAATGTTTTTTTTAAAATTTTTTTTGTAGAGATAAGGTCATGCTATGTTATCCAAACTGGTCTCAAACTCCTGGGCTCAAGCAATCTGACAGCCTTATCCTCCCAAACTGCTGGAATTATAAGCATGAGTCACTGCATCAGGCCCCAATCCTATTTTTGTCAAGTTTCTAATCATCAGGCTAAACCATGAGTAAATGCTTAGAAATCACTGTAAATCTGTACAGCTGGCCATCCTTCAGGTCTCAACTTTCTGGTGATATAAGCATATCTTAAAGACCTATCTGTAAAACAGGCTTGAGTCTTTTCCTGCCAAAATCAACTGACCATAAGGAGTACCCTGGGACACCATCGGCATGGATTGAGGGAGACAGGGCATTGTAATAATAGTTGGTGTTTAAGGAGTTTGATCACTTGCTCATGCTACTTATCTGTACCTTCTTGACCTGCTCAAGCTTGGTCTATTATTGTGGAAGACAGAATTCTAAGATATCTTTATAATTCCTGCCCTCTGGTATCTATACCTATCGACCCCCCCCCCCCCCCCTGTGAACAGAAACCATGATTTGCTTTTAACTAATAGAATATGGGAAAGGGGAGGGATTTTTCAGCTGTAATTAAGGGCTCTAATCCGTTGAATTTGAGATAACAAAAAAGGAATCATTATCCCAGGTGCCTAACTCAACTCAGTGAGCCCTTTAAAAGAGGACCCAGGCTTTCCCTGAAAGAACGGATTCAAGCAACAAAGTGGTTCTCTTCCTGGCCTTTGAGGAAACAAGTTGCCATAACTCCTACAGCTGCAGGAAAATGAATTCTGCCAACAACCGTGTGAAATTAGAAGAGGCCCCCAATCTTGAACCTAGTATGGAGAATAATATCCAAAGAAAGAAAAAAAATGGAAAGGGGGGCTTCTCCCAAAGTTTGAGTTTCAGATTTCACTGGTAAAGTTGTGATTGCTGGCCAATGAATGGCAGAAAATTCAGTGAGGCCTAGGCCAGAGGCAAGCAGAAAATAAACCTCCAGGGCACACATAAGTCCCAGAGCATATTCACAGAGAAAGATAAGACACTGATACAGACCTCAGGTGTGAAGTCCATGGTGTTTATGTTGGGAGGGCCATGAGAACACCCATCTTGGGTGCAGGTAAGCTAAGGCTAATGGGTAGGTGCACATAAAGAACTGGGGTGTCACTGTGGGTGTGAAGCATGGAACACATAGTGTCTAAGACAGCAATGCTGCTCTAAGTTGGTCACTGCTCCTGAACTGGGGCTGTTGCATGGTCACCAAGCAACTATACTTTCTGGGGGCACAACTAGGACAGAGCAGTACATATCCACACTGCTGACTAACAACTATTAGCCAAGAGATGGGGGGGGCGGGGAGAGGAGAAAGAGACATTGAAAGAAGGGAAAAAGGAAAGAAAGAAGAAAAAAGGAGAGAAGGAAGGAAAGAAGCAAGAAAGGAACCCTAGAATTAGGAAAATAAGCACTTTTCCTTCTGAAATGTCTCTCCAAAGCCCTCTACTACGAAAGATGAAAATTGTATACTCTGTACAGCAGAAAATCTTAAGGCCCAGTCATTATTGAAGATCAGTCTATGGCCGTACAACTCTGAATGTGCCTGATCTCATCTGATCAGATACTGTAGAATGACTTTGAAGTGGAAGCAAGAAACCAATACTAGTATACTTTATTGATCGTTATTAAAACCAGATTTAGGTTTCATTGATGTTTCTCTATTGTTTTTCTTTTCAATTTTGTTTATTTTTGCTCTTTATTATGTCCTGTCCTGCAAAACATTTAATTTTGTATTCTTTTTATGGTTTCTGAAAGGGGAAGATTATATCATCAATTTAATACCTTTCTACTGTTCTATCATAGGCATTAAAAGCTATAAATTTCCTTGTAACTACTGCTTTAGCTGCACCCTACACATTTTGATATGTTGGCTTTTCATTGTAATTAAAAATATTTACTAATTTCAATATCGACTTTTCTTTATTCAGGCATTATTTAGAAGTTTATTGGTTAATTTCCAAATATTAGAGGATATGCCATATATCTTTATTTCATTTATGGTTTTATCTGTTATGGCCAGAGAACATTTTTGCATGATTTTAATACTTTAAAATTTGCTGAAGTTTGTTCTATAACCTAAAATATGGTCTATCTTGGTGAATGTTTCCTGTGCACTTGAAAATAATATGCATTCTAATTTTGTTGGATGGAGAATTCCATAACTGTCAGTTGGGTCAATTTGGTTGATAGTGTTGTTCAGGTCTTCTATATTCTTTTTGATTTTTACTTATTGTATCACTTACTGTGAGTATGTTGAAAATTCCAACTACAATTGTGAGCTTGTATCTTTCTCCTTCTAGTTCTGTTGGTTTTGCTTCACATACTTTGAAGCTCTAATGTAAGATACATGTACATTTTGATTTGTTATATCTTCTGGGAAAATGACTCCTTTATTCTCATGCGATGTCCTTCTTTATCTCTGATAATGTTTCTTGTTCTAAAGTTTGTTTTTACTAATATTAAAATATCTTCTCCAGATTTCGTTTGATTAGAGTTTTCATAATGCAGAATTTTCTATCCTTTAAAGGGTTTTTTTTGAGTTGGAGTCTCACTCTGTCGCCCAGGCTGGAGTGCAGTGGTGCATTTACGGCCACCCCAGTGTCAACCTGCTGGGCTCTGGTGATCCTTCCACCTCAGTCTTCCAAGAAGCCAGAACTACAGGTGCATGCTACCATACCAGGCTAATTTTTGATTTATTGTAGAGACGAGGTGCTGCCAAGTTGCCTAAGCCGGTCTCGAACCCGCAGGCTCAGGCAATCCATTCGCCTTGGTCTCCCAAAGTGCTGGCATTACAGGCTGAGCCACCAAACCCGGCCCTCTATCCTTTAACTTTTAGCCTATCTCTCCTCTCCCCAGATGCATAAGATCTATTCCAGACAACTGTAGCTGAGAGACTCTATCTTCCACCCAGTTTCCATTCATATGATTAAGCTCTATACCAGAAAGTGTCAGACTAGGTACAACAGGCATAGAATACTGAGGACCCAGTAGTTTCCTCCCTAGGTTGCTTACAGGTGAAGGTTCTCCACATGGAGAGCCAAGCCAAAAAGTCCATGGAATACCACACTCACCCAAGGCACTGCATATAAAGTAGGGTAGTCAGTCAGAGACAAGCAGGTTGATATTTCCACTCCTAGCTCTAAAGCAGTGACACAGAAGTCCTGCTCAAGAATAAAGGTAGGCCATGAGAAAAGGGAGCTCCATAGTGCTACTTATGAGGACTGACTTTATTAATAGTAGACCTTGGAAAAATTCAAGCCTAAGTGCACTGTGAAATATAATGGAAATTTTGATGGTGAGCAAGTGACAGGAGACTGTTAGTTCCATGACAGCAGCAAGCAAAATGGGAGAACAGCTAGAAGTTTAAAAAAGAGAACAGGAGAAAGTGTCAACCAGTAAAAGCCCTGCTTGCAATTGAAGGAATACTCAAAAGCTGTCCTGAAAGTCTACCTGTAGAAGAGGGAGCAAATGTATTTGGATCAATTTATGCCCCCTGTGCATTGCTGAAATAATAGATACATCAGCTAGCAATTAGCGGAGACTAATAACTGGTTGTGATACCAATAGAGGCAGATAAACTAGAAACTGAATAGGGATATTAGGGAAAGAAACAGTCGCGAAGACTGCACCTTTTGAGGAGCAACATCAGAGGCTATACATTGCAGGGTAAATAAACTTCACTAAAATAGTCCGGCCAAGTCACTAACAAACCAAACAAACCAACAACAACAAGCCGTGAGTGGAATTTAGTATGGAGTTACTATAATATATTATTTTAAATGTTCCATTTTCAACACAATATTATAAAACTTACAAAGAAAGAGGAAAGTGTGATCCATACACGGGGAAAAGGCAGACAAACTGCCACTGAGAGGGTCTAGATGTCAGAATTAGCAAGGATATTAAATAAACTATTCTAAATATGGGCAAAGAACTAAAGAAAATCATACTTAAGGGAAGGTATGTTAAGACTATAAAAAAAAATTCACCAGAGAGTCTCAAGAGTACAGTAGAGCTGACAGAAAAATCAGTGAATGTGATGGTAGATCCATAAAGATGCTGCTTTCTGAAGAACAGAGAATAAAAAGAACAAAGAAAAGTGAACAGAGTTTCAGAGAAACATGAGACACTATAAAGCACAGCCACATATGCATAATAGAGTACCAGAAGGAGAAAAGTAAGATAAAGGAAAATTATTTAAAGAAATAATGGATGAAAATATCCAATTTCTAGCAAGGATAATAAATTTACACATTCAAGAATCTCAACAAACTACAGAAAAGACAAACACAAATAGGTCTACAATGAGACACATCATAGTAAAAATATTAAAGCCCAAATCAAAAAAAAAAATCTCAAAAGCAGCAAGAAAAACGGTTGACACATTACATACAAGAGAACCCTAATATGATTAACACCTGATTTCCCATCAGAATTTCTAGAGGACAGAAGATAGTGGGATGATATATACAAAGTGCTGAAAGAAAAAAAAAATTGTCAAGCAAGAATTTTATATCAGGCAAAATTTTCCTTAAAAAATGAAGATGAAGCCAGGCACAGTGGCATACTTCTGTAGTCCCAGGTACTCTGGAGGCTGATGTGAAAAGATTGCCTGAGGCCAGGAGTTTGAGGCTGCAGTACACTGTGAATAGCCACTTGCACTCTATCCTGGGCAATGTAATGAAACACTGTTTCTAAAAATTAAAAAAAAAAATTCAAGATGGTTGACTAGGGACATAGGATGCCAGTTCTCCTCAGAAGAGTATAAAAGTTACAAGTGAATGGTTATGATCCAAATGGAAAGCTGAGGGAAGAGAGGCAGGACCTGTCAGAGAGCCCACAGTAAGAATCTGAAGTGCAGAAAAGAAAAGCAGCAATTTAATTTCTGGCAGAGATTGACTCCCACAGAACTCGGAGCCCTGCAGAAAGGTTGACACATTACATACAAGAGAACCCTTGGGTAGATGGAGGTGCTTCCCTGCTCTTCTCACCCCATTGAAAGAAAGGGTAGATGGAGGTGCTTCCCTGCTCTTCTCACCCCATTGACAATCTACTGACCACCAAATTGTCAGGTAGCCCCTTGCCCTTGTGACCTCGGGCAGCATTGTCAGTGATTTGAGAGCTTCCTGGGAACAGAGCACCAGCTACCCGCTCACGCAGGTGCACCCACACTCCCCTCAGGGCTGGAATAAGACTATGGGTGCCATACTAGCTATGCACTTGTGGACCACTGTCCTGCCTGGGGAACCTCAGCCCTTGAGTTGCTGTGTCACCAGGTTTCCTGCAAACTTGCTCTGACTTTGACAACCACAGGAAACAGCAACAGTGACTAGGAATCAACGTGGCTTGGAGTCATTTCCCACTCCATCTACTATTTAGGACACAGCAGAGGTTCTCCCTACTGGAGATTAGCATGAGTGCACTTTGAGACAGACTTTTCAGCACTTTTGTAGTAGCTGCACCCCTTCTAAAAGTGAGCTGTGTCACTTCGAGACTGGCCCTACAAGAAATGCTCAAAGGAGTTCTAACAAAAGGAAAATATTTGCTATCATAAAAGCACACATAAGTACAAATTTCACAGAGCTTACAAAGCAATTACACAAATTGAGTCTACAAAGCAACTAGCTAATAACATAATGACAGGAACAAAACCTTACATATCAATATTAACCTTGAACGTAAGTAGCCTAAAATGCTCCAATTAAAAGATGCAGATTGATGAGTTGGATAACAAAAAATAAAATGCCCAACCATCTTCTGCCTATAAGAGACCCTTCTGGCTGGGCAGGGTGGCTCAGCCTGCAATCCCAGCACTTTGGGAGGCCAAGGCAAGAGGATTGCTTGAACTCGGGGGTTTGAGACCAACCTGGGCAACTTGGTGAGACCTTGTCTCTACAATAAATAACAAAAATTAGCCTGGTGTGGTGGTGTGCATCTGTAGTTCCAGTTACTTGGAAGGCTGAGGCAGAAGGATCACCTAAGCCCAGCAGGCTGAGGTTGCGGTGTCTGTGAGCATGCCACTGCACTCCAACCTGGGCAACAGAGTGAGACTCCAACTCAAAAAAGAAAAAAAAAAAAGAGAGATCCACCTAACATGCAATGACACCTACAGTCTCAAAGTAAAAGGGTGAAAAAAGCTATATCATGCAAATGGAAAGCAAAAAAGAGCAGGAGTTACTATTTTTGTATTAGATGAAACAGACTTTAAAGCAACAACCATAAAAAGACAAAGAAGGATATTATATAATGATAATGTGTTCAATTCAACAAGAAGATTCTACTATCCTAAATATATACACACCCAATAGTTGAACACCTTCATTTATAAAACAAATACTACTAAACCTAAGAAAAGAAATAGTCATACAATTATAGTGGGGGAATTCAACATCCTACTGACAGCAGTAGACTGATCATTAAGGCAGAAAAGTAACAACTCTGGGCTTAAACTGGTCTCTAGACCAAAATGGACCTAATAAACATCTACAGAACATTCCACCAAACAACCACAGAATATATATGTTTCTCATCCATGCATGAAACATCCTGTAAATTGACCATATGCTTACCCATAAAGCAAGTCTCAATAACTTTTTAAAAAATTAAAATTATATCAGGTGTCTTCTCAGATCACAGTGGAATAAAATTGGAAACCAATACCTAGAGGAACTCTCACAACCACACAAATATATGGAAACTCAACAACATGCTCCTGAATGTCTCTTGGGTAAACAAAATTAAGGCAGAAAATGAAAAGTTATTTGAAACAAATGAAAACAGAGACACAACATGCCAAAACTAAAAAACTAGAAACCATTCAACCCAACCATCTCATTACTATCTACCCCACTCCCCCCAATATTTTTCTAAATAAAAAAGACACCTGCATTCATGTTTTTCGCATTACTGTTCACAGTACCAAAGTCATGGAATCAACCTGTGTCCATCAATAGTTGATTAAGTAAAGAAAATGTGGTTTATATACACCATCGAATACTAAGCAGCCATAAAAGAGAATGAAATCATATCCCTCCTAGCAATGTGGATAAAGCTTGAAGACCATTATCCTAAGTAAAATAACTCAGAAACAGAAAATCAATACCACATGTTCTCACTTATAAATAGGGTTAAACAACGGTTATGAATGGACATAAGACGGAAGTAATAGACATAGCAATGGAAATAATAGACACTGGGAACTGCAAAGGGGGGAGAGCTGGAGGGAGGCAAGGGTTGAAAAATTACCTGTTGGGTAGATGTTCACGATTTGGGTGATGGGCTCACAAGAAGTCCAGACCTCACCATTATGCAATATGCTCATGTAACAAACCTGAACACATAACCCTGAATCTAAAATAAAATAAAAAGCCGGGCTCGGTGGCTCAGCCTGTGATCCCGCGCCTTTGGGAGGCTGAGGAGAGTGGATTGCCTGAGCCCACGGGTTCGAGACCCGCCTGGGCAGCGAGACCTCATCTCTACAATAAATCAAAAAATCAGCCGGGCGTGGTAGCGCGCGCCTGTAGTTTCAGCTACTCGGAAGGCTGAGGCGGAAGGATCGCCGGAGCCCAGCAGGTCGAGGCTGCGGTGGCCGCTCAGTCTGGGCGACAGAGTGAGACTCCAACTCAAAAAAATTAAATTAAATTAAATTAAATTAAATTAAAAAAATTAAATTTAAAAATGAAGATGAGATAAAGACATTCTCAGATAAGCAAAAACTGAAAGAATCAGTTGCTAGCAGACCCAATTTTTTTTTTTTTTTTTTTTTTTTTTT
>NW_007259491.1:154739-199194 GCF_000164805.1 Carlito syrichta
TAGCTGGAATTACAGGCGCGCGCTACCACGCACGGTTGATTTTTTGATTTATTGTAGAGATGAGGTCTCGCTGCCCAGGCGAGTCTCGAACCTGCGGGCTCAGGCAATCCACTCACCTCAGCCTCCCAAAGGCGCGGGATTACAGGCTGAGCCACTGAGCCCGGCTGCAGACCCAATTTATAAGAAATTTTATAGGAAGCTTTTCAGGCTTAGGCAAGTGATCCCAAATGAAAGAATAAAGAGGACAGGTAAAGGTATCTATGTAGGTAGTTATAAAGGAGAGTATAACTGCACACTTATTATTCCTTTTTAGAATTGATCTAAAAATCAGGTGTATACAATGAAATGTGAACAATTATATTGTTGTGTCTATAATACATAGAAATACAATATATTTGACAATAATAGCACAAAGAAGGTGAATAGGAGCAAACTTATTGGAGTCAGTAAGTCATACTGATGATAACTTGAAACCACAGGAACAAATGCAAGGACTAGAAATAGTAAATAATAAAATTAATGTAACAAATGGTCAATTAACAAGTTAATATAACCAAAACAAATTGAAAACAAGACAAATAGAAAACAAATACCAAATGGGAGATGTAAATCCTACTACATCAGTAATAACAAATGCGATTGGATTAACAACCCACTCAAAAGCGTTGTATTTACAATTTCTCTAAAAACATACTTGTTCTTCTTTCTTCTCTAAACCTCCTTAAAAGATATAAAATATTTGTGAAATAATAACAATTTAATAATGAGTTCATAACATATATAGATATAAAACATATAACAATAGCATAGAAAAGCTGAAGTAAAATAGAACTACATACGCATAAGGTTTCTATGTCTCACTAGGATTAAGCTAGTATAAATTTGAAGTGGATTCTGACATGTGAAGATATAGTATATATAGTAAGCCCTAGAGCAATCACAAAGAAAACAACTCTAAAATATAGTGAAAAAAATCACTACGGTAAATAAATTGTAACACAGGAAATATTCACTTAAAGTAAAGGAAATCAGTAAAGGAAAAACAGAGGAAGGGAAAAAAGATAAAGACATAAGACAACTAGAAAACAAATACCAAATGAAATATGTAAAAGCTATTATATCAATAATAGCAAATTTGAATGGATTAACAACCCATTCAAGAGCCAGATATTGTCAGATTCGATAAAACTAATAAAAACAGCCACAATCCAAGTATGCGCTCTCTACAATAGACAAATTTTAGATGAAAGAAATAGGTTAAAAGTAAAAGGGCAGAAATGTAATAATGAAAACAGCCACCAATGAAAACAGACAGCTGAAGTGGCTATACCAATATTAGACAAAATTGAATTTAAAACAAAAAAAGTTACAGATAGAGGTGGACAATTATAATATTAAAACAGTTAGTTTATCAGGAAGATAAAATAACTCTAAACATCTATTCACATAACAACAGAGCCCCAAAATACATGATGCAAAAGAGACAAAATTGAAGGGAGAAATAGACAATTAAATAATAGTAGTTGGAGACTTCAATACTTCACTTTCAATAATGGATAAAACGACTATGCAGAGGATCAAGAGGAAAATAGAAGATTTGAACAACACTATAAACCTACTAGACCTAACAAACACCTATAGAATGACCTATGTATGTGTAGCATGCTCTAACAATGGCAGAGGACAAATGTTTCTCAAGCACACATTGAACATTCTCCAAGATAGACAATATGCTAGGCCATAAAACAAGTCTCAATAAATGTAAAATAATCAAATTTGTACAGAGTGTGTTCTTTGACCACAAGGGAATAACCAGTAAATGGAAAGACATCTCATGTTCAGATTAGAAAACCCGATATATTTGATATGGCAATAGTTCTCAAATACCTTTAGAGATGCAACACAATCTCTGTGAAAATCCCAGATGCTTCTCTTTCTACCATACTTTCTGCCATCATAAAAGCAAGAGTTGATACCCAAACTTTCCTTGAATATTCTTGTTTCTACTTATGTCAAGGCTACTTGCCAGCTTCCTCATGTTTTCTAGAAAAGTTATGATTTTGTAGATTATTCAACATTTTCTTGTTGTTAGTGTGGTAGTAAGATTTCTTGTATTCTACATCCTAAGTGAAAGCTTCTGCTTTTAATGACATAGCTGTCAATTGTGTTATATCTACACATAAGCTGAATGCACTGCTCTAAATGGTTATATGTATTTTTAGACATTCAGAAAAATATTATTTTACATTATTTCAGGTAGTTACCATTTCTTTTGCTCTAAATTAATTCCTTAATATCTAAGTTGATCTCTTTTATTGATTCTTTCAATTCTGAGAATTTCTTTTGGCATGTTTGTAAAACAGATATATTGGCAAAAATTTCTTTTAATTTTCCTTCATCTGAAAAGTATGTTTTCACAAAAAATAGGATTATGGGTTGATTTTTTAAAAAAATTCAGTACTTTGAAAATGTTTTTCTACTTCCTTTTAGTGTCTGTGGTTTCTTATTTGAATTGCCTGGGTATTTGTATCTATTTTCCAAGTATGTAATGTACCTTTTTTTTGTTTTGTTTTGTTTTTGAGTTGGAGTCTCACTCGGTCGCCCAGACTAAAGTGCAGTGGCCGCTCCCGGCCACCACAGCCTCGCCTGCTGGGCTCCGGCGATCCTTCCACCTCAGCCTTCCAAGCAGCCGGAATTACAGGCGCGCGCTACCACGCCCGGCTGATTTTCTGATTTACTGTAGAGATGAGGTCTCGCTGCCCAGGCGGGTCTCGAACCCGCGGGCTCAGGCAGTCCACTCACCTCAGCCTCCCAAAGGCGCGGGATTACAGGCTGAGACACCGAGCCCGGGGTACCATTTTTTTTGAATCTCCTTTTTTTTTTTTCTGAGTTGGAGTCTCACTCTGCCACCCAGACTGGAGTGCAGTGGCCGCTCCCGGCCACCGCAGCCTCGATCTGCTGGGCTCCGGCGATCCTTCCGCCTCAGCCTTCCGAGTAGCCGGAATGACAGGCGCGTGCTCCCACGCCCGGCTGATTTGTTGTTGTTGTTGTTGTTATTGTAGAGATGAGGTCTCGCCCAGTTGCCCAGGCGGGTCTGGAACCCGCGGGCTCAGGCAATTCACTCACCTCAGCCTCCCAAAGCGCGGGATTACAGGCTGAGCCACCGAGCCCAGCTTTTTTCTATCTACTTTTGTTTGTTTGTTTTCTTTTGAGTTGGAGTCTCACTCGGTCGCCCAGACTGGAGTGCAGCAGCTGCTCCCGGCCACCGCAGCCTCGGCCTGCTGGGCTCCGACGATTCTTCCGCCTCAGCCTTCCGAGTAGCCGGAATTACAGGCATGTGCTACCAGCCCAGCTGATTTTTTGGTTTATTGTAGAGATGAGTTCTCGCTGCCCAGGCGGGTCTCGAACCCGCGGGCTCAGGCAATCCACTCACCTCAGCCTCCCAAAGGCGCGGGATTACAGGCTGAGCCACCGAGCCCGGCTAAGATGATGCTATTTAAAATAAATTTTAGAAATCCTCTTTCATGACCACCAATTTTTGATAAAAAATGAATTTAATAGAACATGGACCTAAGCAAGAATGGATTTGCAGATTTTAGAAAATCTATTTCACATGATGATCAAAAATTTTCAATTACTTTCGAAAAGTTTTTTAATGATGAATTGAGCATTGAGACTGAATCTTTTTTTTTTTTTTTTTTTTTTGAGCTGGGGGCTCCACTCAGTTGCCCAGGCTGGAGTGGTGGCACACTGATGGCCACCCCAGCATGGACCTGCTGGGCTACAGCAATCTTTCTGCCTCAGCCTTCCAAGTAGCCAGAACCACAGGTGCGTGCTGCCAATGCCCCGCTAATTTTTGATTTATTGTAGAGACAAGGTCTCACCACGTTGCCCAGGCTGGTCTCGAACCCACGGGCTCAGGCAATCCACTCATCTCAGCCTCCCAAAGTGCTAGGATTACAGGCTGAGCCACCGAGCCCAGCGGAGACTGACGCATTTATTACAGAGTCTTTGTCTTCATTTTGTTTCTCATAGATGCTTTTTAGCAGTAATACAATAGAAGACAAAGCTGTAGAGCTCTTATTAAAAGAAAAAAAGAACTCTTATTATTTAAAATAGATTGATTAAAAGTTATTTGGGTTTTCTATATGATCATGGTATCTGCAATTAGTGGCAAAATGGTCTCATCATTTCAATTTTCATTGTTTTTTAATGATCAGTTTCCAAGCAAGCACTTCCAATATAATGATGAATGTTAGTAGCTACAGAAGTTATCTTAGTTTTATTCCTGTTTTTAGTGAGAACATTTATAGATTTTTGCCATTCAATATGATGTTTTTCTTTTCCTTTTTTTTTTTTTTTTTTTTGAGTTGGAGTCTCACTCTGTCGCCCAGACTGGAGTGCACTGGCTGCTCCCAGCCACCGCAGCCTCCACCTGCTGGGCTCTGGCGATCCTTTCTGCCTCAGCCTTCCGAGTAGCTGGAACTACAGGCACGCACTACCACGCCTGGCTGATTTTTAAAAAATTTATCGTAGAGATGAAGTCTCACCAAGTTGCCCAGGTGGGTCTCGAACCCGCGGGCTCAGGCAATCTACTCGCCTCAGCCTCCCAAAGCGCTGGGATTACAGGCTGAGCCACCAAGCCCGGCCAAATATGATGTTTTTCAAAGGTTTTGTTATGTATCCTTCATTGGTTTTTCAGTCCAGATCCCTGTCCTGACATCACCTCCATTCCTTTGTACCAAACGTTTACTGTGGGTGATTCGACTTCCTGCTATGACCAACCAGATGTCTGGCTGAAGTCTTACCCCAAAAGTAGAAATGGTGGGGAAGAACTTTCTAGAAAAAGGCAATGATATTCAAAAGCTTAAAGGTGATTGGTGGGTCGTTTGAATTCTTTTCTGAGACCAATCAAAAAGCCTGGTGAAAGTTACTGTGGGGTACTTTTATCCCACGCTTCCCACAATTCCTGCAACTCCAACTGAAGCGCAAAAAGTTTAAGCGCATAACGAGCAAATGCCTGAGATAGGGGTGGGCTTTTCAGTTATGAGATGGTGGGGTATACAGTATCCCTGTCAATCATTTTAGCCACAACCAATCAGGGCTCTTGAAGGCGGGGCATTGACTGGCGATAATAGAAACCAACCGCCATGCGACTGCGCTCGTTTTATTCTACTTGGTGATTTGGTGATGCGGATGTGTGCAGCTTTGACCTGACGTGGTAGCTTTTTCCATAAGCTTTTGTAAGGTTAGTTTAACTTTCATTCTTAATAGTTACTGATAGTTGGATATTTGTAGTGTGCTTTTTTATAAATGGCTAAATGAAATTTAATTAGCTAATGGGCTTTGGGTTTATGAAAGTTTCGGTCCTTTAGCCAACTTTGGTCACAGTGTTGTGCTTTTTGTTATAACATGCTGAATCTAATATTTCATTTTTTAAGTATTAGTTTTGGTTCCCTCCTGTATGTCATCTTAAGGTTTTGTGGCATATTTAACTTAAAAATGAGGACATAGATGGTGCTGTTGGTCAAGCAGGTACAGGGACAGCACAAATGAGCACCAGGGAGCTCGTTTTGCCTTTTATTTTACATTTTTGGGTGGTTATTGTCATGATGTATTTTTTAAAATCTTAGTCTTGGTCTCTCTGTTATTTTCAAGCTCGAAAGAAAAAGCTTTTTTTTTTGCATAACAATTTTTCTCACCAAAATGCATTTTTCAAAAAAGTTTTAACTTTATTTTTATTTTAAAGATGTGGGGTACAATTCAGGGTTATGTATACAAATGTTTATTATGCAGGTGCCCTTGTTAATGAGATGTGTCGCCCCCCACAATTTCCTTCAACTGCCAATCCCACCCCCCCCCTTCCCTGGCAGCTTCCCACTACTGTCACTCCCTTTCTTTTTTAAATTTATTTTTATTTTTTCTTATAGTATTATGATAAGTGTTCAAGGACCGCTTATGAGTGAGAACATATGGTACTCTGTTTCTGTGATAGATTACTCAGTATGATAGATGGGAAAAAAGTTTTTCTCTCGTGATATTCGGGCGGTTAACGGCTCTTAGTTGCCTTCGAATGAAATTTTGTGGGGTGTTTTTATCATTTTAAATATCATTTTCTGATTAACTTTTGGAATCAGTCCTCTCATACACTTACTTTAAAAGAAACAAAAAAAGGTTTCTGGTATTTAGAACTTGAAAATGCTGCCTGGTTGGTGCAGGAATTGTTCATTGATGAATTTAAATAGCCACGAGTCGTCATTTGCTATTTTGCAGTTTAATACGATATTCTTGTGAATTTAATTGTATCCCACTAAATGTGGTCCTGGCATTTTTCATAGATTGTACTTTATAAGTTTGATCTCATTTGCACTTTGTCTTACAAACAATCTGAATGTCTCTAAGCCGCTTTTGCCAATATTAGATGCGGTTTCACATTTAAGTTTACAAAACAACTGTGTGTTCATCCTCCTTGCATTCGGTTAAGTTTTGGTGTTGGTGGTGGGATCGATGGTGCCACTTGTGGTCCCAGCTACCCAGGAGGTGGAGGCGTGAAAATCACTTGAGCAGCTGGGCTTGGTGCCACCTGTGGTCCCAGCTACGCAGGAAGTTGAGACAGGAGCACTGTAGCTGAGCCAAGAAGTTCGAGCGTCTGGGCCTGGTGGCGCCGCTTGTGGTCCTAGCTACTCTGGAAAATTACGTGAGCAACTGAGCTTCGTGGCGCCACCTGTGGTCTTAGCTACTCGGGAGGCTGAGGCGGGAAAACAGTCCAGTAGGTCGGGGCAGCAGTGAATTATGATCACCTCCCTGGGCAACAGAGTGAGATTCTGTCTATTAAAAAAAGAAGGAAAGATTAACCGGGCATGGTAGCTTGCACCTGTAGTCTTACTCAGTCTACTAAGAGGCTAAGGCAGAAGGATCATAGTGGAGTCAGGAACATTGCTTGTGCTAGTCAGGAATGGTGGCGCACCCTTTAGTTCCACGTACTCGGGAGGCTGAGGTGGAACGATTTCTTGAGCCCAGGAATTTGAGACCAGCCTGTGCGACAGAGTGACACCCTGTCTCTATTAAAAATAAATAAGTAAATACAGCCAGGTGTGGTGGCTCATTCCAGTAGTCCTGGCTACTCTAGAGGCTGAGGTGAGAAGATCGTCTGAGTTCAGGAGTTTGAGGCTGCAGTGAGACACGAGCTCGCCACTGCCTGGACAACAGAGTGAGAAACTCTGTCTCTAAAAAAGTTTTTGCATAAACTTCAGTTTGCAGTGGAAGACGTTAACTTTCGGATTGAGTACATTTTATTTTATAACAGCTGCATATTTGGCGAGAGGGGTGGGTACGCTTAAAGCCCAGACTTCCTCGTCATTATATAATGCAGCCACGTAACTAAAAACTATTTGTACCCCCCGAAGCTATTGAAATTAAAGGGAACAAAGTGTAAAAACACCTAGTTGTATATTTGGTATAATTTTATTTGTTCAAATTCTGGTTTTGTTCCTTTATTAATTTTCTTAAAAACAACAACAACATTTTGGAGTACTCTTCGATTTACAAATGCAGAATTTAATCATCGGGCTGTGTCCTTATGCGCTTGAGTGTCTGTCATCGGCTGCCATTTAATGGAGTCTGGAATTTTATAGCGGATTTGTATGTGTGGTGTCATTTTATTCCATTACATGTGGGTCTTAGTCCTTTTCATAAATTTCCTGTTTAAAAAAAGTTTTGTATTATCTTCAATTCACAAATAAGGAAAAGAGTTTTGTTATGGAAAGTATAGTTTGTGGTCTTTTCAGTGTAAAAATGCACACATTGACAGTTTTACTGACTGATAACTTCTTTTACAACATCGGATACTCAAATGTTCAAAATCAGTTGAGTTAGGCGGCGTGGTGGCATCGCTTGTCCAGTTACTCAGGAGATTGAGGCGGTAAGATTGCTTGAGCCCGGGAGTTTGAGATGACTGAGCTAGACCCTGTCTTTATTTCTTTTTTTAAAACTAGCCATGGTGGCCCATTCCTGTAGTCCAGCTACTTGAGAGGCTGATGTGAGAAAAATCGCTTGAGTCCCAGAGTTCTAGGCTGCAGTGAGCTATGATTGTGCCACTGTACTCCAGACTGGGTGACAAAGTGAGATCCTGTCTCTAAAAAAAAATGTTGGGAACTTGATAGTTTTTTTGTTTTTGTTTTTTTCGAGAAAGTAGGATTTATTGAGAGGACAAAAAAAAAAAAAAAAAACCCCACAGTGGGGGGCAGGGAAGCCGAAGGGATTGCCTCATAGGTTTCTTATGAAATGATTTGTGCAAACGTCAATTTGCAGTGATGGACATTAATGTTCTCGTTGAGTACATTTTATTTTATAACAGCTGTATATTTGGTATAACTTTGTCCAAATTCCGGTCTTGTTGCCCTTCATTAACTTTTTTAAATAAAGGTTTTGGATACTTGGAATTTACAAAAGAAGAGTTTAATCATCTGGCTATGTCCTTAATTTTTGCAACATTGAATGCACTTATGTGTAATAGGCTGCCATTTAATGGAGTTTAGAATTCTATTTTACAGATGAATCATGTTTGCTATCATTTTACATCATTAAATTTAGGAATGAGTCCTTTTCATAAATCTCATATAAAAAAGTTTTGTATTATTTTCAATTCACAAGTTAGGAAAATAATTTTATAATTGGAATAGTGTTTTGTGATAATTTCAACGTAAAATGCACACACCGACAATTCTACTGGCTGATCACTTGTTTTAGGACAGTGAATGCGCAAAAGTGCCAATCAGCAGCCACCTCAGAAATTTTTTTTACAATTCATATTCCACAGCAATTGAGTGTTATCAGTTTATTCAATTCTGCCTCTAGTCTTTTGCGTAAGTTTCCTTTAAAATGTGTGGAGTATATCAAAGTATAAAGGAGGAAATTTACTGTAAGATTGCTTGTTTTCCGGCAGTGAGCAGCCCTTGAAACTCACGTTGCGTCACTTGAATTGTATTTTACAGTGTAGCTGTGTATTTAACATAATGGTAATTTGAAATTTTTGACTTAGGTCCTCTATCCCAAGTGTTCTTTCAGAGAAAATAAAATTCATTTGTATAATTGCTGATTTAAAACGAGGAGCACAGCAGCTGTCCAGAGCCAGGTTCGTCTGGACAGAAAATGGCGGGGATGCAGGCTGCGGACTGCAAATCCTTCTCTTCTCCCTCACTGGTGTGTGCAGGCTCCGCCCCTTTGCCACCTGCCCAGCAGTCATTGCCTCAAGGGCCGCCGTTTGAAATGAGCAGCACCTGCGTTTTTATATCCGTGCTGAATATTCAACAGGAGAGTTCAAGGAAAACTTTTGTATCTCTCGAAAACTTGAAGATCGTAATCACTTAGAGGAATCCGATTCTTTCTTTGAGGTAAAATACAAATACTTTTTTTTTTTTTTTTTTTGAGTTGGAGTCTCACTCTGTCGCCCAGACTGGAGTGCAGCGGCCGCTCCCGGCCACCGCAGCCTCGACCTGCTCGGCTCCACCGACCCTTCCGCCTCATCCTTCCGAGTAGCTGGAACTACAGGCGCGTGCTACCACGCCCGGCTGATTTTTTGATTTATTGTAGAGATGAGGGCTCACCAAGTTGCCCGGGCTTGTCTCGAACCCGTGAACTCAGGCAATCCTCTTACCTTGGCCTCCCAAAGTGCTGGGATTACAGGCTTGAGCCCCCTCGCCCAGTCGTACTTTTTTTTTTTTTTTACGATATGGGTTTAATTTGCAGTCTTTGGCTCTGTTTTAGTCTGGATTTGTACTTGAATGATGTATATTGTCTAGCATCTCGATGCCTGATTGACATCTTTATTGGTGGAACATTCGTGTTTTCTAAATATTATCCTTCTGGATTACATTTAGAAACCAAAAATATCAATTGTTGATAACAATGAAAGCTGCCTCTGTTTTTGCTACTATAAGGTACCAGAATTTTAGGACATAAACTAGGCTCACAAATCCTTACTTTTTGAAGTGATAGTCAAACCTCTAAAGCAGTAGTCTTATCTGATCTTGTAACCACAAGATTAATTCAGTCCCTATCTTACACTAACTTTCGTTCTGCATTTTTGGGTACCCTGGTCAACCAACCATTTTCAGAAAGACCTTTGGATAAGGCAAAGAAGAAGTGTGCCTCAGCCACCCAACTAAGTAAATTTCCAAGTTATATAATTTTCCTACAGTGGTGCTAAGCTGTCTACCCACAGGGAAGTATCCTTTCAGATTTGTACAGTCAGCATTGCCTTCAGAGCCTGTGATGGAAAAGTGCAGGGCCAGTTAACCTATGGCCTGTAATGTGAAGAGGGTGAAACCAGAACCAATTGACAAAACCACCTAGACAAGCTCAGGACATATGTTGTGCGAGATGATGGGTGTTTTGTGAGGGACAGCCCTCTCCTCCTGTCCCCTGTGGCATCATTAACAGTGGTGTTGAAATCCCTTCTCGGAGTTTCTAGAGATAGGGATTACCAACAATGGTGCTTACTTCCTAAGCACTGCTGACTAACTCTATGACAGAGACCCTGTTTCTATCATCTGTTCCTTTAACTAGACAGGGGCATCTTTTTTTAGTCCTTACTTGTTTTCCTCTTGTACACTGTGGGTGATGCTGTTATAGACACATTGTTTTTATTTAAAAGAAACCCGATTTTGACTTTCTAACACCAAAGTTTTTATCTTTACTCTTAGTTTTGGAAAGCCAGTAGCAGAGAACAGGAGGGACTGGACTGGATTGTAGAAAACAAACTTCGGGAATTGAGGAGTGTGGAGTGCTGCTCGGGTGCCTTTGTTTCAGGTATGAGAATGTGGATCTGAAGGTAATTTGAAGCCAGCTCTATCTATGAAAAGGGGGAAAGATGGGACCCATGGACAAAATGGATGGCAAGAAATGGTAGTCTGCCAGTCTACCCAACTTATGGCATTTATTTGGTAGGGGTCTAGGGGTCTAGACCAGCAATGAAAGTAATATGTAGATTAATACTCCTCCAAATCTTTATGTTTCCATACACTGTTGTCCATTCCTTTGCTTTGGGGACATTACTGGGGCCATAAGGCTTCAGTCTCTGAGTATGAAAAACACTGGGCTCATTTGCACTCTAAGGTAGTAGCCTGCCAGTTCAGCTGGTTTCTAACATACTGTTTTCACACTTTGTGGCACTGTTAAAAATTGTCAGTGAATTCAGGCATCGGAAGCTAGGGGCAAGGATTTGAGGCTTGCTTGCTAAGGCTTCTTAATCCCTGTGTTTCTGTCCTATTACACAAGAGAAGTACAGTGGGTTGAATGGGATGAATTGATTTGGGTAAGTAGATCATGACAAATAGTGTTATTGTCGTTTGGATTATGTTGAATGCTTTCGTATGATAAATCTTCTCTCTTGTCCTGTCCAGGTCATAGTCATTCTTCCATACAGCCACTAAATCGCGAGAGTTGATTGGTAAGTTTTTTGTATTTGGGGCTGTTTCCCCCAGATTGCTATTTAATGTGTTTCTTTCAAACATGTGGAGGTCCTGTGGCTGCACTCGATTTTATCTTTGCTAATTGTCAACTTTCTGGCAGGGTGTACAGTAACTAGACCAGGATTTCTTTCTGATGAGTGATAGAATTTCTTATCAGTTTGAGATTCAAGTTTTCAATACACAAGAATACCAAATCTTAAAGCAGGGGATCTTCTAACCACAGTTTACACTTTTGGAGTAGTTGTCTACTATGGCATATGTTCTGAAATGTAGTCTTCCCCTGTAGCCGTTTAACAGTAAGCCTTATGACTTGGACTTATCAGTAATATATGTATGTAGAGTAAATGCCTGCTAGTAGTTCTAACTCTTGATAAGTTACCTCGGGTTGCTTTGGAGTCAGTCAGACCTTATTTCACACCCAATTCACCTGTAACATTTTATTTTTAGTTCCTAATTCTTTGAGCCTCAGCCTTCCTTATCTGCAAAACAAGAATCCTCCTTTGTTATCAGGGATGTTGTAAGAATTAAGTGTAATCATCTTTGTAATATACTCGGTATGCAGTAGGTACTCAGGAATTAGTCCTCCATTTCCTGAACGCACATATTGGAGGAGGACATGATAGTACTTGGTTTAGCTGCTCTCCCTGCCCCCTTCCTTTAATTATTTTATTTCCTTTTTCAGGTGCAGCATATTCCTCATAGGTTACGCTATCTTCCTTTTGGAAACCACAGCTCTGTAATCTTGTGAAGCAAAGGTGGCCAAGGAACTCAGCGTTTCTTGTTGCTCTGAGCTGAGTTCTATTCTGGCTAACTTAGACACATTACATTGAAGCTAGTATGGCTCAGTATACAAAGGACTCTCTAGCTGTGTAGGCTGGAGGGTGTCTGTTAACTAGTAGTTTAAAAAATCTCTTTCCTTGCCTATAAAAAGTCACTTCTGGGCTTTGGTTCGTTCATTGAAGATTAGGTAAAGACATTTGACAATGTAAGAAATGGAGGGAAAATGTTAAATATAGATGTTCCCTATCCTAAGATGCTCTCTAAGAGTCTTTAAACCTTTGTCTCAGTGGATACCTCTGATTCCTCTACTTTCCTATTACCACAGCTTTTATTCTAGTAGCATTGTATAACCTGAAATTACTCAGCCAAGGTAAAAATCCACATTTTTTTTTTGAGTTGGAGTCTCACTCCATCACCCAGGCCGAAGTGCAGTAGCACACTCACGGCCCTCCAACGTCGACCTGCTGGGCTCCAGTGATCCTTCCACCTCGGCCTTCCATGCAGCCGGAACTACAGGGGCGTGCTACCATGACTGGCTAATTTTTTTACTTAATAGAAACTTAAGTGTGTGTTCCACAGCACACTGACATTTCAAAGCCTTTTGATTTATCTCTGTAGTTGATTACATTACTTTATTTTATTTATTTATTTATTTTTTGAGTTGGAGTCTCACTCTGTCCCCCAGACTGGAGTGCAGTGGTCGCTCCCGGCCACCGCAGCCTCGACCTGCTGGGCTCCGGCAATCCTTCCACCTCAGCCTTCCAAGTAGCCGGAATTACAGGCATGCGCTACCATGCCCGGCTGATTTTTTTTGATTTATTGTAGAGACGAGGTCTCGCTGCCCAGGCGGGTCTCGAACCCGCGGGCTCAGGCAATCCACTCACCTCATCCTCCCAAAGGCGCGGGATTACAGGCTGAGCCACCGAGCCTGGCTGATTACATTACTTTAAAGCTCTGGAATGTAGGGGGCCACTGTTATTCCCTATCCAGTAACAAACTGAGGATAGAGATATTTAGAAAAAATTTACACCAGATCACTTAGTGGTGCTGTGCCAACCAAGTTCCTTTATCAAGTGGCCTGATGGTGATCTTTGTTTATTTGTTAGTCCACAAAAAGGTGTGAAACTTAGCTATAACTGTGATACTCTTCCTCCTCCTTTTGTATGTACTTGTTCTACCCACTGCTCTTCACGGTCATCTTGGGTCTCTTCAATGGTAATTTTGCTAAATGTTGACATTTAAAAAGTGGTTGCAAGGCAGAGGACTCCAAATGGGTTCATCTCTATTTGGGCAGATATCCCCAGAATTCAGAAACTTAGGAAAAGTGAAAGTAACCCTATTCAGAATTTAAGGTGGGGCCTGGTTTCTTGATTTTTAAGAAGGTCTGTCCTATGCCCTTTGATCCATAAATTCTTGGTGTGAATTTTTTTCACCCCTTAAACTCATGTTTGTATTGAATATGTTTTCATGCTTCTTGTTCATTCGGGTATGAAGAAAGATTGGATCACAATAGAATTATTAGGGCAAGCCTGTATGGATTATGGAGCTTTTATGAAAGAAAAATTTTTCTTAGATTTTCATGAAAAATTATTATGCATACAGAGGTGAATGTGCTCAAATTTTATTTTCTTTAAAAATAACTTCAAATTGAAATACGTGCTCACAAAGAAAGCTTGGAGTGGACAAAAAGTGATATGCTCTTTGTTTAACTGGCTCTCCAAAAAAAGGGAAAAAACCCAGATATGTAGTGTTTGCCAATTTCTAAGGTATAAATACTCCCACCATTGCAGTTTCAAGCTACCAGTATAACATTACTGAATGTAGATTTAGGCAATTTAGGAAGATATATGCACTATTGGTTCATATGAGCCAATTGAATGAATTTTTAAATAATTGGCAATCCAACTACACAGAGTTATACATACATAACTATGTAGTTGAATTGTCACTGCTAACATTTTGGTGTTCTTCTTAGTTGTCTTTCTATGAAAATATCCACATTTATTCTGATAAGTCTTGTTATTGTTTTTTAGTAAGTATAGTTAGTCCTCATTTACCTCATTTAATGTCATCAATAGGTTCTTGGAAATTGCAACTTTAAGCAAAACAACATATGACAGAACCAGTTTTACCATAGAGTAATTGATATAAGCAAGAGTTAAATTCCTGTGGCGTATATCTGGTCACAAAACATCACCAAACTTCTAAATAAAGATTTAAAATATTTCTAATATTAGGTCATAGTGGTGGTGGGTTTATTATTTAATTATTTATTTAAAAGATGTGAGATACAATTCAGGATTAGGTCATTGTACAGGTAAAGTGTGGGCCTCTCTTTGGTTCCCCACTTGGTGGTGGGTTTAAATCAAGGAATAAATGTTTGCAAAGCAAAAATTATAAGGAACATTTTCTACTACCACAAAGTTCAAAAACAGTCACAAATATGATGGACTTGCCGAATGCTTAGAACTACATCATTTATTATTGTGCATTTGTATAAATATAGTAAACTATATAAATTTATTCATTCATTCAGTAATTTTCCAGCCTACTTATTCTGGTTCAAGGTTGCAAGTGGCTGGAGCTTATCCCTGCAGCTCAGAGTACAAGGCTGGAACCAACTTTGGACAGGACGACATTCCACCGCAGGGCACACCCACACATACCAACACTGAAACTGGGACCGGGCCAGGCTCGGTGGCTCAGCCTGTAATCCCAGCACTTTGGAAGGCCGAGGCAAATGGGTTGCCTGAGCCTGAGAGTTCAAGACTAGCCTGGGCAACTTGACGAGACATCATCTCTACAATAAAATAAAATAAAATAAAAATTACAAATAGCCAGACGTGGTAGCATGCGTTTGTGGTTCTGGCTACTTGGAAGGCTGAGGTGGAAGGATTGCCGGAGCCCTGCAGGTCGACCCTGGAGAAGCCATGAGCGTGAGACTCCAACTCAAAAAAAAAAAAAAAGAAAGAAACTGGAACCATTTAGATACACTTGTTAACCTAACATATACATCTTTTGGATGTAAGAGGAAACTGAAGTACCTGGAGAAAACCCACAGAGACACAGAGAGAACATGTAAATTCCACATGAATATTGACCCCAGATCAGAATCACAATTTTTTCCTCATTAACGTTATAAAGAAATTATGTTATTTAAGGACCTGCTATAAACCTATACTTTCTCATTTAGGTATCTGACTCCATTCCATGATCTCAGATTCAGATATTATGCACACACTAAGGAAAGGCATAATGATTCAGTGAATTTACTTTTGTTAAGCCTAATATTCTGTAATGCATCAAACATTGTAGCATTTAACAAGTTGTATGGTTGATGCAGATTTATTATGTGTATGGCTTCAGTGACAGTCTTTGTAGAAGTGGTGAAAAGACCATGATCCTTGTAGGAAGGGTTGCAGTTCCATTTGTATGGCTTGGTGCAGACTACTTGCAGGTCTGGTCTGCCCTTTGGAATGCAAACTCAAGTGAGAGAGACTCTGTAGTGTCTGTATTTTTAGTGTCATAATTGTTTATTTAGTGCTATGTGCTTGTGTGTAGACACACAATTTAAGATGTTGTACCCAAGGCCTTGAAGAGGCTGATGACATTGCCACATTGTGGCTGGATCAGGCAGAATTTCCAGGCCACTCAAGTAGAGTACTGCATAAGTACTCTGAACAGCCATGAGTACCTCAGGGAAGCTTTGCAGAGCTGGATTCCCAAAGGGCAGACCTGTGAGCTTTCACTTGAGCTCTCCTCTCGGAGTCAGAGTGGAGTCTCTGCTCCCCTTGCTTGGGTCCTTCTCCTGATGGCATAGTGATCAATTACTGGGCAAACACTTCACTGAGGAGAGACAGAGCAAGAGATGCTGACTGAAAGCATGGTGGGAAGAGAGTAGTGAGAAGAAGCATTTGTCCTGCTCAAGGAAACATGTGTAGCCTGCTACTCTGAGTTACTTATTTTCGTCTCTGAATTTGATCTCTTCCGGACAGATTCCATTTCACTGCTACCCCCTGGGCTGCTTGCTAAGTGCTGGGGCCCAGGACCCTTGTGGAGTTAAGGATACTTGTGAGTCACAGAAGAGAAACATTAAAAATATACTATTTTAATTCACAAAGCAAATGGAATGGCTACAGGTGAAGATTTTCACAGCCTGCATGAATGTTAATTAGAACCAGTTAAGAAAGCTTGTATATGAGAGGTACTTGTTTAATTTGAATCTGTGCACAGAGAAATTGGGTCTTATCAATTAAAGCCATGGCTGGCAACAAGCCATCAGGAAGCCCCCAAACCTAACAAACCATCTGTTTGGAATTTTGACCAAAGCAAAGTCACCCACACACACCTTGGTCATTTGGATGCTTAAACTCAATGGAAATTTTTATTCCTTTGTTTAGCAAAAAACATAGTCCAGCTACCTATTGTCAGCATCTCTCATTTTTGGCTATTACAGAAACCTGTCTTCCATTCACACATGTAGTTAGGTTGGAAGTGTCAAGAGACCATAGAGGGATGTTTATGAAATTCCTTTAAAAATGCTTTCAGAGCCGGGTTCGGTGGCTCAGCCTGTCATCCCAGCACTTTGGGAGGCTGAGGTGAGTGGATTGCCTGAGCCCGCGGGTTCGAGACCCGCCTGGGCAACTTGGCGAGACCTCATCTCTACAATAAATCAAAAAAATTAGCCGGGTGTGGTAGCACACGCCTGTAGTTCCAGCTACTTGGAAGATTGAGGCAGGAGGATCGCCGGAGCCCAGCAGGTCGAGGTTGCGGTGGCCGGGAGTGGCCACTGGACTCCAGTCCTGGCGACAGAGTGAGACTCCTACTCAAAAAACAAACAAACAAAAATGCTTTCAGTGAACTGAGACTTATTGGTATTCCAGAGAAGTTAGTAATGATTTATTTTTTGTTTGAGTCTGCTTCCCGCCCCTCCTTCTCACCTTGAACTTTTGCTTGAGTCTAGGAATCAATTTTGTCTAATTTCCAAATGCTGCTTGTCCATTTGTCTGGATTCATTATACGTATACCCAGAGTGGAAGGTAATTTGGTGCATCTTAATGACATTAAAAAATCACCCTTACCTTGAAAAGCTTTTTCTTCCTTCTTGTTATTTTGTCATTTGTTATAAGAATTAAGAGATGTAATGATATTTTATTGAAATGGGGGGCTTTCTAGCAGTACATTGATCCTACTGTTTCATTTCATGGTAAACTCCACTCATATGTAGACATTTGTTGGAACTCACATTTTTCATGGTGTTCTAATGAGTTAGAAGTGACCCAAAAAAGGCCATCCCTTGGTCACTGACAATCCCAGCTCTAGGGGTGACATGCATTTCCTACAATCCCTCTGTGCAGGGTTCTTCAGAGTAGTGGTTAGTTAGCTACTCACTGGGTATACAAACCAGTCAGGAAGTCAGAGTTTCTGTTTTATTTTACTTCTACCAACTTATACATGTGTGGAGTTTAAAGAATCAAATAGTTCCAGTAGGTTTACTCATAAAAACAGTAGTTACCCAACCTACCATCATTCCTTCATGTTTTACCTTGCTTATCCAGAAGTGACATAATGGGATTTTGTGATTATAGAAAAAATTGGTGCTGAAAACTACTCAGAAAAATATTAGCGTGCTAAAAGGATTTAAGATGTGGTTTTTCTAGCCACTTTTGTTGTCTGTTTGAGGGGAGACGAATTACATAGGTTGAATTCCCAGAATAGGGGGATCAGGAGACACAAAATGACAAATAGGAAATTGTCTCCTACCTTCAGGGACTGATAACCTAGAGGTGGGGAGAGGACTGTGCTCAGCGGCACTGTGTAGAGCTGCTCTTGAGGATGAGGAGAAAGCAGACAGGAGGACAGGGTCCTTTGATGTGAAAGACATCATGGGCATTTTATGTTCAAGGTAGTATCTTCCCATCCCTTCATCCTTTCCTATTCTTCTCTGTGCTTCAACATCTCCCCAGCTGAAACAAGCAACCTAAGGGACATTGCAGGGCTGGGACTTGCATTGTCTGGCCAAAGATGTAGCCAGCAAATAAGAAAGGACATACTATAGCAGGAGGCAGAACTATGACGTTTGGCATATACCACCTCTTCCTCCTGTATTTAGCTTTAGAATACAGGCATTAAAAAAAAATCTGGTACTGTTGCCCCTTGATATTTAAAAATATTTTATGTGTCTTCGTGCCCTCTGCCTTGTAGTCTGCTCCAACTAATAATCGTGCCTAAAGATTTTTAGTTGGAGAAGACATCAGCTGAAACTTTAAACTTGAAGGAAATTTCAGTTTGAGATGCATTGTGTCTTAAAATACTTCATTGAAATGTGTATTCCATCAGTGGTCCATTTTTAAACACTTGAGCAAGGAGCTGGTAGCTCTATGCTTCTAACACTATTATCTTTCTTGATCTGTTATTAATGTGGCAGAAAGACTGAGTGCTCTTGATACATGAAGAGATAGTAAGTAGTGCTAATCTTCATTTCTTTTTTTCATCATCTGGAGCCTGAGAACAATTCTTTTATCCCCAAAAACTATTTTCTTCACAATACAGAGGATTTAGGCTGTATTGCAGGTGTTTTAAATACTAAATTTTTGGCGGAAGTTTCACAGCCTGAAACATGATAGCTCAAAGTCTTCAGTATATAAGCTTCATAAATTTACAGAAAAACAGGAGACAGACCAAATTCAGCAATACATATGGATAGGCATGAAGGGAAAGTGTGTGAAGTACCTTAGAGGCAATTTAGTCAGCCCATTTGCAAGGGGACCGCTATCTGAGAATCTTTCATTTCTCAGAATTAGTTTATACTTTTTGTTATTTCCGCCCAAACACCTTGAGTTAATAGAAAATTAGTAGTTTGTAATTGGATTGATTTCCTCTATTCGGAGCATCAGAGAATTGAAGAGAAATAAAGAACCTTGATAATAGAATGCTCCATTATGAGGGGAACCCCCCAAAACCAAAATTTATTCATAAAATGTGTATTTATTTTTACATGTTTAAACTTCAGTCACCTTCAAAGTACTCTCTGTTTGATGGAATACATATATAGCAGCACTTTTTCCACTGCTCAAAACAGTTTTTGAACTCATCAGTTTTGATGCCTTTTAGTGTTTCTGCTGTTCACCTCTTCCACATTGGCAAAACGTTTCCCTTTGAGGACTTTTTTCCCTTTTTTTTTTTTTTTTTTTTTTGAGGGGAAAAAAAGTCGCTTGGGATGAGATTAAGTGAATAGGGAGGATGGGGCAAAGGAGTCATGCCATTTTTGGACAGAAACTGCTGAACACTCAGCGTGGTGTAGGCAGGTGTGTTCGTAAAGCACCCAGCATAAGATGGGCAAATGCATTGAAAGAATCTCCAAAAAAATTCACTGAAGCCGACCACAGACTTTCACCACAATACTAGTTTGTACACTGATGCTGATGGATTCCTAGAACACTTAACTAGCAGGGGAAGCCTGTACTATGAGGGACCTGCCTTCCAAAAATTAATTCCAGTGTTCTTTGGGTTCCCCCTCATATGTGTAAGAAAGCAGTAGATACCAATGCCAATTTGGAGTATTTGAGAGAGAGAAAGAGAGTACTATCCCCTTGCCCAAGTTGAGAAATTGGTGATAGGGCAAATCTTTAGTTTCCTTTTTTATCTGTGAATTCTGTATTTCTTAGTTGGTATAAGCTTTGCTGGCCCTACCTTTTTCAGTGGATTTTTGGGGAGCCCATGAAAAATGGCTCTGGGGATAGGTGTCCTCTCAATCTCTACACTTTTGGGGGACATTGAGTTATCTGGAACAGACTTCTGCTCTGTGAGAGAGAGATTGTTTTAACATAATCCTCATGACAGTTTTCCTTAATGTGCAGTCATGCTTGCTGCCTGCAATATTTTAGTTCCCTCTTGTGGTCCCTCACTAATTTTTCAGGAGGACTTAGCAGAATTTTAAATTTTAACTCCTTATATTGGTCAGTTTCTTTTCCTGATGCTGGGCTAGTTCTGTGTGTCAGGAATCCGTGTCTTCTTTTCTCTGATTATCCTTGTTTTCTGGCTCAGACATTTGTTAACATAATCTTGTTTTTTGTTGTTTTTTTTTTTTGAGTTGGAGTCTCACTCTGTTGCCCAGACTGGAGTGCAGTGGCCGCTCCTGGCCACCACAGCCTCGACCTGCTGGGTTCCGGCGATCCTGCCGCCTCAGCCTTCCAAGTAGCTGGAACTACAGGCGCGTGCTACCACACCCGGCTAATTTTTTGTTTATTGTAGAGTTGAGGTCTCGCCAAGTTGCCCAGGTGAGTCTCGAACCCACAGGCCATAATCTAGCTTTGAGTCTGTCACTGTAATGATACTTCTGAAATGATGTGTTCTGTGTCTGTTAAAAGCACCCATTCTTCAGTTAAATCCTGTTGCTCTACCATGAATACCAGTAAGCTATCTAAAATAAACCAAACAAAGCTTTTTTTCTTCTGTACTTGTTCTGTTTGGCTCCCCTTTATCATGTTTCATCTTCGATGTACCTTTTCTCAGAGTCCTAATTCTGTACATTTCTTTGCTGTAACCTTAGGAAACGTGATTTCTATATGCCCATGAGAAAGTCACCTAGTAAGTCTTGTTAATATTTTATGCTAATGTTATGGGACTTTCCTTCTCATTCATCTAAGTTTTTTTATCTTAATTTTTAAGGAGTGGTTTTCTAGTTGCTATTACTGTACATTTTACCTACAAAATAAAATAATAATAATAAAGAGATCTGGACAAGGAAAAAATAATTTTATCTTTTTCACTCCTGTAAGAGGTGAGGATGGAATTCATTCCATTCTGACTTTTGAATTCTTTTTCCTCTTCAGTTGTTGGGTCCTGGTCACCCTTTATGATCTTTAACAATTTAAATATCCCTCCAAATATAGATACACTCTTGAAAAGAATGCAGACCTGGAGATATTTCCTTGTTTATTTTTATTTTATTTTAGTAAGAGTTTCCCTCAGTCACCCAGGATGAAGTGATTATGGCTTACCTCACAACTCACTGCAACCTAGAACTCTTGGGCTCAAGCAATCCTCCTGTATCAGCCTTCCGAGTAGCTGGGAATATGAGGTGTTTCTATGTTGTCAAACTCCTGGGCTCAGGCGATCTTCCCACCTCAGCCTCCCAAAGTGCTGAGATTACAAGTGCGATCCACCATGCCTAGCCTTCCTTTTCTATTTTTATTTGTCCCTCCTGGTCTTCAAGATCTCTTATTCCCCTATGTGTACCAGCTGACTTCTAAAATTTCATAATGGAAATATTAAGAAGTCTCTTACTTTGAGCTTAATCTGTTCCTCCCTCCCTTCCTCCCTTCTTCTTTCTCTCTCTCTATAAACTTATTTATAATTAAATATTTATATTTACTTAACTCTTCTGAGCTTTAGTTTCCTTAACTATAAAATGAAGCTAAGATCTACCCCAGATTCTTAAGGATGCTATTATGAGAGTGGAAAGAGGAATTTGTTTAATTCTGGGTCCTCAAAAATACCACCAGAATAACCAGCTACTATAGCAAAGTTGTGTTTATCCTTACTGTAGTGAGGAAGATCACTACCTTGACAGAATCTTAACAGTGTCAGATCAAAATTAAAGGATGGAAAATGAGTTTCCAGGCAAATGGATCACAAAAGAAGGCAAGAATCATGATCTTAATATCAGACAAAACAACTTTTAAGCTATCAAAAATTTAAAAAGATGCAAATGGACACTACATAATGATAAAAGTTTCACTCCATCAACAGGAAATATCCATCCTAAACATATATGCACCAGTATTTATAAAGCAACTACTAAGTAAACTAAAAAAAAGATATTGACTCTAACACTATTACAGCAGGGGACTTGAATACCCCACTAATAGCCATAGATAGATCATTGAGGCAAAAAAATCAACAAGGAGATCCAGAACCTAAACATGACACTCGACCAAATGAACTTAATAGATACCTACAGATTATTCCACCCAACAACCACAGAATATACATTCTACTCATCACCACATGGAATGTACTCCAAGATCGATCACATCCTTGGCCATAAATCAAGCATAAACAAATTCCATAAGGTTGAAATCTTGCCATGCACTGTCTCATACCACAGTGAAATAAAAATAAATACCAACACCAGCAACATTTCCCCAAAGCCCACAAAGACATGGACACTAAACTACATGATGCTGAACAACTACTGGGTCAACACTGAAATCAAAGCAGAAATTAAAAGATTCCTGGAAACAAATGAAAATGAAGAAACATCTTATCAAAACCTCTGGGATGCCATGAAAACAGTTCTAAGAGGGGAATTTATATCTCTATGAGCACACATCAAGAAACCGGAAAGATCACAAGTGGAGAGCCTAACAAATCACCTATGGGAGCTGCAAAGAGAAGACTACCAACATTAACAGAAGAATCCAAATCACCAAAATAAGAGCCCAAATTCAGGACATAGAAGACAAAAATTTCATAGAAAACATCAACAAAACAAAAATTCCTTTGAAGGAATTAACAAGATTGAGAGACTCCTAGCCAGAATGACCAAGAAAAAGAGAGAAAAAGCCCAAATAAACATAATCAGAAACACAAAAGATCAAATCACAACTGACCCCAAAGAAATACAAAAGATTATCAAAGATTACTATGTACACCTATATGGAAACAAACTTGATAACCTAAATGAAATGGAGGACTTTCTGAAATCACGTAACCTCCCCAGGTTGAAACAAGAAGACACTGAGACACTAAATAGTCCAGTAACAACCCAGGAAATTGACTCTGTCATATGGAAATTTACTATAAAAAAAGCCCTGGACCAGATGGCTTTCCAGCAAAATTCTACAAAATGTACAAAGAGGAGCTGATACCAATCCCTTTGAAGGTATTCCAGGCAATTGAGAAAGATGCAATTCTCCCCAAATCATTTTCCAAAGCTAACATAACACTGATACCCAAATCAGGTAAAGATTGAACAAAGAAAGAGAACTACAGGCCAATATCCCTAATGAACATAGTTGCAAAAATCCACAACAAGATTCTAGCAAATTGGATCCAAAAACACATCTCAAAAATCATCCACCATGACCAAGTAGGCTTCATCCCCAGGATGCAGGGCTGGTTCAACATTCACAAGACCATAAATATAGTTAAATACATCAACAGATGTAAAAACAAGAACCACATGATTATATCATTAGGTGCAGAACAAGCTTTTGATAAAATCCAGCATTGCTTCTTGATAAAAACCCTCAAACACCTGGGTATAGAAGGAACATACCTCAAAATAGTAAGTGCCATCTATGATCAACCCACAGCTAACATATTGCTAAATGAGCAGAAACTGGAAACATTCCCCCTAAAAACTGGAACAAGACAAGGCTGCCCACTCTCACCACTCTTGTTTAATATTGTGTTGGAATTCCTGGCTCAGGCAGTTAGACAAGAGAAGGAAATCCAGGGTATTCAAATAGGAAAAGAGGAAGTCACATTATCCCTCTTTGCTGATGATATGATCCCATACCTTGAAAATCCAAGAGAATCTGTCAAAAACCTGCTTGCACTGATAAAGGACTTTGGCGAAGTCTCAGGGTACAAAATAAATGTGCAAAAGACAGTTTCATTCCTATACACCAAAAACAAGCAGGCAGAGACCTAAATAAAAAGCACAATTCCATTCACAATAGTTACCAAAAAAATGAAATATCTCAGCATCTTCCTAACCAGAGAAGTGAAAGACCTTTACAATGAGAACTACAAAACACTGCTCAAAGAAATCCAAGAAGACACAAACAATTGGAAAAATATTCTATACTCATGGATAGGAAGAATCAACATCTCTAAAATGTCCATCCTATGAAAGGCAATCTACAGATTCAATGCAATACCCATTAAATTACCAACTTCTTTATTCTCAGACTTGGAAATTACAATACAGAAATTCATATGGAAACATAAACGACCATGACTAGCCAAAATAGTCCTTAGCAAAAGAAAAGCAGGAGGTATCACACTTCCAGACTTCAAACTTTCCAGACTTCAAACTTTACTATAAGGCTACAGTAATCAAAACAGCCTGGTATTGGTACAAGAACAGGCATATAAACCAATGGAACAGGATAGAGATTCCAGAAGCAAAGTCTCAATTTCTCAACCAACTCATCTTTGACAAAGCCTCCAGCAACAACCATTGGGGAGAGGAGAACCTATTCAGTAAATGGTGCTGGGAAACTGGCTGATCACAAGCAGAAGTTTGAAACAAGACCCCTACCTATCACCATACACAAAAATTAACTCTAAATAGATCAAAGACCTAAACGTAAAACCTCAAGCTATAAGAATGTTGGAAAACACAGGAGACACCCTTTTGGAAATTGGAACTGGCAACCAATTTCTAATCAGAACCCTAAGTGCCCATACCATAATAAATAAGATGGACACATGGAACCTCATCAAACTGACGAGCTTCTGCAAAGCAAAAGAAACCATCAAGAGAGCAGGGAGACAGCCCATAGTATGGGGAAAAATATTTACCAACTATATCTGACAAAGGTCTAACATCTAGGATCTATAAGGAACTTAAACGTGCTGAAAGGGAAAAAAAAAAAAACAGCCCCATTAGCCAGGCTTGGTGGCTTAGCCTGTAATCCCGCGCCTTTGGGAGGCTGAGGTGAGTGGATTGCCTGAGCCCGCGGGTTCGAGACCCACCTGGGCAGCGAGACCTCATCTCTACAATAAATTAAAAAAAAAATCAGCCGGGTGTGGTAGTGCATGGCTGTAATTCCGGCTACTTGGAAGGCTGAGGCGGAAGGATCGCCGGAACCCAGCAGGTCGAGGCTGCAGTGGCCAGGAGCGGCTGCTGCACTCCAGTCTGGGCGACAGAGTGAGACTCTAACTCAAAAAAACCCAAAAAACCCAGCCCCATTAAAAAGCGGGCAAAAGACATGAATAGACACCTCTCAAAAGAAGATATACGGGCAGCCAACAGACACATGAAAAAGTGCTCAGCCTCACAAATCAGCAGAGAAATGCAAATCAAAACCACATTGAGATACCACCTAACGCCAGTAAGAATGCCCATCATTAATAAAAAAAATCAACAGTTGCTGGCGAGGATGCGGAGAAAAAGGAACGCTTCTACACTCTTGATGGGATTGCTAACTAGTGCAACCTCTTTGGAAGACAGTGTGGCGATTTCTGAAGGACCTTCCACTGACCCAGCAATTCCACCATTGGGAATATACCTGGAGGAACTCAAATCATTCTACAAAAAAGATACCTGCACACGAATATTTGTTGCAGATCTATTCACAATAGTAAAAACATCGAACCAACCATGCTGCCCATTGAATCTGGACTGGCTAAAAAAAAGTGATACATATACACAATGGAATAGTATGCAGCCAAGAAGAAGGGCAAACATATGAACTTCGCAGCAACTTGGATGGATTTAGAGTCTATCAGACTAAGTGATCTTTCACAGAGACAAAGAACAGAGTACCATATGTTTTCACTCATAAGCGGACCTTGAACAACGATCATAGTACTATAAGAAAGGGATTGGCAGTACTGGGAAACTGAGAGGGAGGAGGGTGGGATTGGTAGTTGAGGGAAACTGCTAGGGGAGGGAGGGGCAAACCTCATCAGCAAGGGTACCTGCATAATCAACATTTATAACTAATCCTGAATTGTACCCCACATATTTTTTTAAAACAGTGTGTCAGAGGGGAGCAGACAAAGTGGGGATATTTATGAGGTTTTGAAGTCTGATTTAAGGAGATTTTTTAGCCGGATGTCGTGACTCACACCAGGATTTCGAGATCAGCCTTGGTAGCATACTGAAGCAGAAGGATCATTTGCACCAAGGAGTTAGGTTATAGTGCTCTATGATCATACCACTGCACTCAGTCTAGGTGATGGAGTGAGTCCCGTCTCTAAAAAAAAAAGGGGTGGGGAAGAGGGGCTCCTTGCATGTAGAAGTTTGATTAGGATTGGGTAAAGATCATGATATAATAGTTGAGGATTGGTTGTCACAGTTAGGGGAGGCTTTTGAGGCAAGAGTTTTGATTTTAATACTATCTGCTGAATGTCTGTTTGCTATTCATTTGAATATTTTTCCAGAAGACTCAGGAATGAACAAGAGTTATTTGCAATTTTTTTACTTCCTGGACAAGAGTTATTTGGAATAGTAAAGTTATGTTGATAAATACAGTAGAATAATAAAATTAGTGATGACAACCAATGAGCAAAATCATGTTAATGTAGACAGTAAGATGTAAGGAGGTAGGTGCTTTCAGTTCTCAGTATACAGCAGCATTTTGTAAATTATAGGTACTTTATAAACGGTGGTGGTAGTTTTAATAAGGCAGATGTTTTCGCATCTTATGCCTTTCTACCTAAATGCATTTTTTTTCTACATAAACCCAGTAAGAAAGTAAATCTTTATTCAGAATGATGAATAAGCTTCTCAGATGTCATTTATATAACTCTCTTCAGTGTCTGGGCTCAACCTAGCTTGAAAAAGTCAAGTGTGTAACAACTACTGTACACAGTTTTCCTCCACCCCCCTGAAAAGTGACTAATCTTGAGAGGTAATGGAGGACATGTTTAGAGTCGTTTTCATTCAGGTTCATTCTTCAAAAGGAGATAAAATATGTGGAGGCAGATATACTGTAACAAGCTGAGTGAAATGCCAGAAGCAAAACTCCTCATCAGGCCAAACTAAGGCAGCCTTCTGACTTTTTCATAGTATATCTGATTACAAAATCATGGTAAGGCTTCCCTGACTAGCTTCCATTCTGGTCAAAATGCTGGTTTCCCTAGTTAGCTCCAGATACACAGTATATAGTGTAGACTGTTTTCAAAAAATTCACTGTGCCATTTACTGGAGAAGGAGTTGTTCAGCTTACCGATTAATGTAGGTAAAATATCATAGGAGTATTATCTTTAACATTGGGCCAACAGTTAAAATTTTGTTCTTCCAAGATAGTTCCTCCAAAGTCAATTATCTCTAGGCTACATAAACATCAGGTCAATATTATTGATTAGTCCTCTTAATTTAATAGTTAGGTGTGATTTCCTCCTAATGGTTCTGACACTATTGTGGAAAATAAATGGACAATAAGGGAAAGAGCACCATACTCTGGTATATGTTATGACTTCCTAGTAACCTACAGCTTGTGTATTAGTTTATTCATTTTTAAGAACTCTTGAGTGTTTGGAGTGAAGGGGGAAATAGCTGCAGGAGGCTATTCCCAGTGCTTAGTATTGGTTACTCTTCCAAATGGATACCTGTATTAGCTATATAAGGATTTAAAAGAAATTACTTCAAAACTTAGTTTAAAACAATAAACATCTATTATTCCAAGGTTTCTGTGGATGAGGAATATTATTGTGGCTTTTCTGAATGGCTGTGACTGAGGGCCTTCCAGAAAGCTGTGATCAAGTTGTTTGTGAGAGCTATATTATCTCCAGGTCTCAACTTGAGGAAGATCTGCTTCCAGGCTCACTCATGTGGCTGTTGGCATGCTTCAGATCCTTATCCTTACTGGCTGTTGGCTGGAGACATCACTTTCTTGCTACTTGGGCCTCTCCATTGGGCAGCTCACAATATGGCAGTTGGTTTCTCTCAGAGTGATTGAGAACAAGAAAAGTCTTACAGGATGGAAGCTATAGTCTTTTGGTAACCCAATCTTGGAAGTGACATCCCATCATCCTTACTGTGTTCTCTTTGTTAGAAGCTAGTCAGTAAGACCAGCCCACTCTCAAGGGGAGGAGATTGTACAAGAGTGTGAATACTAGAAAGTAAGAATCACTGGGAGCTATCTTAAAGGCTGCTTACCACAATGCCTGACTCAGTCATTCAGTTACTTCAAAGGCCCAGCGATGAGCAGTACCTTATTCATTATGAAATCTTGTGAACTTGAGGGGTTAGCCTTTGTATGAGTCTGTCACCATTGTGGAAGAGGAAAATTAATAGAATTATAAATTTATCTTATTCTGTGCTAGATGAAAGGTATCACCTGCTTAGCATCTAGAGCATCCGTAAACCATTTGATGGTTCCCCCCCATGGATTGCATGTTTGAAAAGGTTGTATGAACCAAATAAACTACATTATTAAGTGTTGATTTTGTCCTTCATCATGCAGAAATTTGGGGCATTGGTATCAATTGGGGCTTCTGATGACCCGTGTTAATCTACCAAGTTGAGAACTTCTGCCTTGCTACCTATTTCTCCATATTGATTTTAAACTCTCAGACTTTGGCTTTTAAGTAATACTATACCTGTCTGCCTTGCTTCTGATTTCACAGAGGGTTTAATAAATTAATACAACTCAAAAAAAGAAGGGATAACATGTATAAAAGTACTCAAATGGTCTGGATTACTATTAAGATTAAAAAAAAAAACCTACCTCCCTTCCACAATGGAATTTTCTCCTTTTCTTCTCATTTCCCTTTCTTATATAGCTGTAGGGCTGTGGACAAAATGGCTGTGCTTAAAAGGCAACAACTGTTTATCTCAGTTCTGTTTAGTACTGAACTGTCTCACATAACTTTTTTCTGATGTCTACCTCTTCCTATCACTCTGGGCCTTTCTTTTGTTCCATATGCATGCCAAATTCTTTTCATCTCAGGGCTTTTGCTTGTGCTGTTGCCTATAATGCTGGCCTTAGCCATCCCTTCCTCGCTGATATCTGGCTATCTATAGTCTCAGTGCAGTGTGGTACTTGTCCACTAGAGTACAAATCTGTATCATCATGAAATAGAACTGGAAGGGATCTCATAGGCTACTCAGTTATTTTCTTCTCTCATTTGGTGGATAAAACATTGAAGAAAATAACCCCCCCCTTTCCAGACCTTGCAGTGTTAGAGAAGCAAAGTCACTTAGATTCACTTAATATGTGTAATGAGTTGAAGGAAAAGAAACGTTGCAATTTAGGTCGAGAAATCCTAGAAAGTCTTAATGGTGGGATGCGACTTGTTCTGGCTTTTCAAGGATAGAGCAGGAGTAAGAAGACACAGAGGAGATAGGGCGGGGGTGGAATCCTTGAAAAGAGAAAGATGTGCAGTAAGGGGACAAAAGTGGGAGGGAACAAATAGAACTGCCATCTTTAATACTGAGTTGCTAGTTGAAATCTGCTGTTGCAGTCAGGCTAACATTCTTCCTAGCCCTAGTGTAACTTGACCCTGAGTACACAGAGACTTTATTGGATTATTATATCTGTGACACTATAGCTATTAGTCACACTCAGCCATAGGACTTGACAATATAATGATGTTCTATTTTTACTTCTGTCCTGGTAATATCCCAGAAGTACTGAAATTATGACCAGAAAATTAATTTCTTTGCATTTGAATAGGAAGTAAAAGAACAGGGAATAATTCTACATTCAGGCTATAAATCTCTAGAGTTGTTTAGAAACTGTGTTAAGAGTTTGGGCTGAATTTTGCATTAAACTTTGCCATTCCTCCCCAGAAAAACTGATGAGTGAAATATCAGATCAGAGCATGTTAATGTAGTTCAAGGCTATTAAACAGATGCATGCACATACACACATATACGGTTGTAGTGTTGATTACTTTGTAAGATCAAAAAAGGAATGGCTGTTAGTTGTGCCACATACAAGTTGCTTTCTTGAGCATGCAAATAAAACCAGCTACTTCTTAATCTAAGCTTCTCAGAGGAGTTTTCCTTAGAGATCTCTTTACACACGTGTGTGTGTGTGTGTGTGTGTGTGTGTGTGTGTGTGAGAGAGAGAGAGAGAGAGAGAGAGAGAGAGAGAGAGAGAGAGAGAGAGAGAGATGCGCCTGTATGTTTGATTCTAATGCACTCTGGAAATGAAAAGAGTAGAGTATCTAGAGATGAAGGGGGTGTATTCATGTAAAGAAGAGGCATCACATCTAATACTGGGAAATGAACACACGGGACCATTTTGTTCTCTTTAATATCGAATTTCTGATAAGATTAGCTTCCCAGAACTCTTCCCTAATACTTAGTCCACAGTGTGATGCTGTCAAGACCAGAAGGGTTCTTGGAGATCACCCCCTGCTGTATAAATGAAGCAATGATAACTTAGCAAGATAAAGGCCACCCAGATTGTAATTGAGCTGAAACTAGAGTCTTGTCTCCTGCTATGTATTGTTAGTTCCATTCCACGGGAAATTCAAAACTCACATTTCTAGAAAGTCAATAGTTAATCAAAGAAAGTAAATGGCCTCCTTTTTCAGATGGAGGGATAAAGTCATAGTGACCTTAAATGATTTATCTGCAGTCCCATGGCCACAGAGAGGACTAGGTCAGGAATCTGTCACCATGCTTTGGCCACTCTTCTGTTTGATAACTGACTCAGTATTTAGGAAGAAATATCATATAATTAGGTGGTTGATGTCATTATTTAAACTAACTGGTATGCACTGCATGTGACATTCAGCCATTGGAAAGGCTTTACATCTTTTTAGTATTCAGGTTTTTTTGGGTTTCTTGAATGCTTATTTCCAGACCTAGATTAGGATTACGGTGAGGCATCAGCAGTGGGAAGGGAAGAGTAATGTGAGTGTGCATAGAATGTAATAGGAGTTTAGCCTTGCAGCAGCTTCTGACCATGTAATAAGCATGCTCTATAATAAGCATGTAATACGTAGGCAGGAAATAGCAAGTGCTACCTTTGAGGTCTGAATCTGGATCTAAGACTTTATATCAGCATTATGAGGCATAGACATAAGAAAGTATCTTAGACACCTATATTTTTGTGAAGTTGGGGAACTTATTGGGCAAAATAGGAAATAAATAGAACCATTAGGTGCCCTTGGAAAAAAGTATATTATTGCTTTAGATTCCGTGAAACATATTTGAACTACCATCATATTCTCCTTCATTAATTCAGCAAATAAGTATTGAGTTATATTAAAAGAGTAGATTGAGGGCATTTAGTAACTCACTATTTAGCTTTTGTGTATTGAAGTGAGTAATGAGAAGAAGTACAAAGCCAGTGTTAACTGTGGATGAACATCAGTTTTCTACTTAGAAATAGTTTTCAATTTCAACTTTCCAACTAAAAACTTCAATAGTTGGAATGTTGTACACTGATTGCCATACTGCTTGCAGTAAATATCACCCCTGTTAATTGCAGTTTCTTTGACAGTTTTTCCATTTGAATTATTCATTCTAGCTTTGAAGAGATTCTATGAAAAAATAATGTATTAAATGCCTGTAATACTTTTTCAGAAAGCCGTATTCCAAATCATTTTATAAATCTGTTTGAAAACAGTTATGAAGCAAGTTGACTATCTGTTGTTCTGATAGTTCAATTCAGGCCAATCTGTGTTCACGGGTCAAGTGCTGTGAGAAGGTCTCCTAAAGAGGGTGGGGGTCAGCACAGATGGCCTATAAGGTTTCTTCCAGCTCTTGAGCATACAATTTGGTGAAAAGCTAAATTGGTAGTAGATAGAAGAGAAACCATCTGCAAATTACATTTAAAAGGGTTATGGATTTTTTCCTTAGAGCTGATAAGGACCAAAATTCTTGCCAAATGGCACAGCTTACTTATGGTAGCCATTATTCATTTGCCACATGATTTGAAATAATAGAGTATTATGTTCAGCTTCACAATGCTAATAATTTAAAATGTAATAAATTGGCTGGGCTCAGTAGCTCGAGTCTGTAATCCCAGAACTTTGGGAGGCTTAGGGAGGAGAATTGCTTGAGGCCAGTAGTTTGAAACCAGGCTGAACAACATAGTGAGACCTCCTCTCTACAAAAAATTAGCCAGGCATGGTGGTATGTGCCTATAGTCCCAGCTACTCAAGAAGCTGAGGCAGAAGGGTCACCTGAAACCAGGAGGTCAAGCTTGCAATGAGCTATGATCGTGACACTGCACTCCAGACCACGTGGAAGAGTGAGACCCTAACTCAAAAAATTAAAATGTAATAAATTTTTCTTTTCGTACCACTTACAGAATGCTGTGTCAGACCTAACCTTTCTGTACACACACACACACACACAAACACACACAGAACAAGATGACCATATGGCAAGCTATACCATCTGTTAGGCTAAGGGTTCTGTCTGTAAGTCTGCATTTTATTTGTTCTAAAGTAGTCTTTTTAATACTTTTTGGTCACAAATTGATTTGATAACCTGTTGACATTGTTTATTATCTACTTGGAAATAGGCCTTTGTACATTTCTATAGAGTTTTGCAATTTTCTAGGATTCAAGGATTACATTGGGAGTCCAGTATATTACCCAGGCTAAGAATTCCTGCTAATGTTATTTAAGCAGTTATTCCTTTATTTGGTCATTAAGAAATTTGACTGCCTGCCATGTACTCTGGGTCCTGTGCTGGACATAGGACACATATCTAGTGCCAGTTTTTTACTAAGCAGCCAGGTGGCCTTGGGGCCATCCCTTTTCTTTCCAGGTCTAAGTTTTCTATAATATAACATTAGAGTGTTCCAATGGGACGATCCCTTATAGTGCTTTATTTACTAAGCCTTGTTCTAGGCAGTGAAGCAATTGTACAGTCAGTCCCAAGTATTCAACAAGGTAGGACATTGACTGGAACCAGGTAAAAGAAAGAAAGAGAACAAATGCTCCTACTGGGTAATTTGAAGACCAGACACTTAGGCAAAGAGACTGTGTCTCCATTGGTGCAAGGGTATGCAGCACCAAGTTTGTCTCTATATGTGCCACTTGATATGAGAATAATAATTAATTATCATGTTATTAATCTTTTTGAGCTATATTGTGTGGTTGTTTTACTTTATTGTTGGGTTACTTTTAAACTTTTTTTGTAATTGAATCTTTTTCAACCTAGTGTTTAATGGGTCAAGTTACTGTTTTTGTACTGTGGGAGATAAGGGGAGATGTACCTTGTGTGAAGAGGCTATGAGCAGAATTTCACACAGATCCTTTCAAATAAATCAGATTTAAAGTGTTTATGTTATGATAGGCTGTACTGAAAACATTTCAAAAGCTCTTAGTAAACTTGTCCTTAGGCTGCTTATGTCTATATTTTTTCAACTTTCAGATATTCATGTATTCATATTGGGGGGGTTGTTTGTTTTAATTTTTATCCAATGCCATTGAATTTTGTAGTCAAGGTTTTTATAGCTGAGGCTTCAAGCTTCTATCAGGATATCCGAATAAGTTCATTAATTCTGCAAGATTTTCTCCTAACAAGTAGAAATTCATCAGCATGGAATAATGACATCTTAAACCTATTAAATTGAAAATATCTTTCTACTCACCCTGGAGCTTAAATATGTCAGCCAGTAATAATTAAATATCACCCAAACACACACAGTTTTCCGAGAAGAGAAAATTAGCTGGTTTTAATTTGACTGGAAGATAAATCAGACCATCAACATTCTATCATTCATATGAGAAATTTATATAATTCACATTAAACACATCAGATCAGCTGGAAAATTAGAGTAATTAAATGTTAGAGGGGAAAGGATTTTATTAGAAGAGCAACAAAGACTTGACATGCTGAGACTGCCGCAAAGACCTCAGTCTAAAGACTTGAGAAAGTGCAAACACCCAAGGCTGGAGGGTGTAATGTATGAGCAGGCTCCCTGGAGTTATTAGAAGTGAAGAGGAAGACCCCAAGGTATCTTAATGGGTGGATGGCTAGACTTAGAATATGCCAGCACACTGGAGAGGAGGGCAGGAATACCATAAAGGTTGACTTTACTCCCTTTTATTGAAATTAAAGACATTTTTGAAGTAAAAAAAAAAATAGAAATGCTTTACAACGTACAGATGAATTTCTGATGAAAATCAACAGCCTTCTCTCCCATATTTCTCCACCCTCCTCTCCCTCTTTGCATTTGTTTTTAATTTTTTTCCCTATGTATATAAACGATTTTGCCATTATTTAAATTCTTACCTTAGGAGATTATCTATTATCTTCTGCTCTAAAAGTTCATTTATCCCCTCATCTTTCCTTTTGTCTCCTTTGTCAACATTTTTGTCAACATTAATTTCTCTACTAGTTACCTCTGCAACTTCAGCCTCTGTACTTAGGCTTCTGTCACTTGTTGGGTCAAGACTCCATGCTTGTAAGAACATGATTTATTTTGTGCTTCTGTCTTTCCCTTCTCTTTTCTCTTTTTAACACTCTGCCCTCTGTCAAGTATACCTTTGCTTTTATATTAACAAGGTTGTCAAGAACTCTCTTTTTTATGATCCCCTTATTTTCTTGGAGTAAATCATTGAGATCCTATGAAAGGTGTTTGTTAGGCAGAGTTCGTGAGCTGTTGACTATTTGAACACACACACACACACACACACACACTTAAGAAACAGTCTCTGTCATTTGGGCTGGAGTGCAGTGGCATGATCATAGCTCATTGCAGCCTCAGACTCCTGGGCTCAAGTGATCATGCCTCTGCCTCCCAAGGTGCACCCCACCACACCTGGCTATTTTTTGCTGTTGTTATTTTTGTTTTTTTATAGAGATGAGGTCTTGCTATGTTACCCATGCTGGTCTTAAACTCCTGGCCTCAAGTGATCCTCCCGCCTTGGCCTCTCAAAGTACTAGGATTACAGGCCTGAGTCACACCTGGCCTGAAAATATATTTATTCAGACCTCACATTTGATAGATACTTTCTGTAGAATTCTAGGTTCAAACCCATTAGACTATGGTTGCTTTCTTTCCTCTATTTTCTTTCTTTTACCTTTTTGAATTTTTTATTAATCAGCTATGGAACCTCCTGGACCAATCTTCTATAATATTTATACTTCTTCATATATATGCCTCTTTGACTTTTCTGCTTTATTTTCTGGGAACACATTCCAAGACTGCAAAACTCATATTTCACTGGACACCTTAGGCTGCAGTGGACTGCCCATCGCTCCAATCCCCTCCGTGTAGGTCCCATTCTTCATAGTCCCTTTTAAGCTTCTTATTCATAACTGTGATTCCAGCTATGGTGATAGTAGACAAAGAAGTTATTGTTTCTAATCTTCAGATTTGTTCTGTAATAAATTTTTAAAAACTTTTTCTTTCCTCCCTGTCGTTCTCCTTAATTGCTTATGAAAATACACCTTCTCTTTCCCTTGGAATGTCATTATGCAGCATAAGGCACCAATTATAGACTTCGCTGTTTGTCAGAATATCATGAAAGTTGCCTTTCACAATGCCAGCCCTAAACTTTTGAGTAGAATTTATTTTGTGAACTTGTGTCAAGCTGATTTTTACACCATTTTCTCTGTAATCAGTATAAATAAAAATAGCACAAGGGTCATGCATTATTAAATGAGTCATTTTAAAACATCTCAAATAACAAATGGAAGAAGTGTACATGTTATTTGTGTAGGAGTCTCACTAGCAGGCAGTTATAAATTTAAAAATCTACAGTAAGGACTCTATTCATATAACTTGCTAATTAGCTAATTCTTAATTGGCAGAATGTCCCCCAAATACCACCTTGATAATCCAAATAGCTTTGGCATATTACATATCAAGTCAAATAACTTTAAACTCTTCACTTAACTTTACTCCTTGAAATATATTGCATCCCTTCTGTCACACAAATTCTTGACAATCTTCCTGCAAACTTATGTTTTGTCCTGAATGGAATCTTTCCAGATGATGGACTCATTCAACCTTCCTCTTACTGCAAGATTCCTGGCACACTTTGCCATACCCATTTCTCATGCCTGTTCACTGACCAAATCGTTCTGCTTAAACAGAGGGTTCATGTTGTCAGTGAGTACAGATGAGTAAATGAAAAAAAATTCTCTTTTCAACCTCTTAAGCTATCTTGAGATGCCCAAAGCAAAACTATGAGATAATGGTGAGACTTAGGGTTTTAGAGCTTTGTAACTTCTTTTTAATCCGTTGTTCGCATACACTACTCTCATTAGGCTCTTTTTCCTTCTCTTTTCTTTTTCTTTTTTTGTGTTGTAGTCTTACTCTGTTGCCCAGGCTGGAGTGCAGTGGCACACTCACGGCCACCCCAGTGTCGACCTGCTGGGCTCAGGCGATCCTTCTGCCTCAGTTTTCCAAGTAGCCAGAACTACAGGCGCGTGCTACCACGCCTGGCTAATTTTTGATTTATTATAGAGATGAGGTCTTGCCAAGTTGCCTGGGCTGGTCTCAAACATACGGGTTCAGGTAACCCACTCACCTTGGCCTCCCAAAGTGCTGGGATTACAAGCTGAGCCACTGAGCTCAGCCATTAGACTCTTTTTTTTTTTTTATTGAGTTTGAGTCTCACTCTGTCACCCAGGCTGGAGGGCAGTGGCAAGCTCACAGCTACCACAGCCTCGAACTGCTGGGTTTCTGCAATCCTTCTGCCTCAGCCTTCCAAGTAGCTGGAACTATAGGCGCATGCTACCATACCCGGCTAGTTTTTGATTTATTGTAGAGACAAGGTCTCGCCAAGTTGCCCGGGCGGATCTCAAACCCGCGGGCTCAGGCAATTCTCTTCACCTTGGCCTCCCAAAGTGCTGGAATTACAGGCTGAGCCACCGAGCCCGGCCAGGCTCTTATTGTTAAAGTTTCACATGCCATTCATCATGAAAGCATACACAGATTGTAATTTTGTAAGTGACAGGTGAGGGCATGTCTTTCATACTTAAAAGTGATCAAGGATTGGATGTGGGGCCTCCCACCTGTAATTCCAGCTACTTGGGAGGCAGAGGTGGGAGAATTGCTTGAGGCCAGGAGTTCGAGACCAGCCTGGGCAACAGAGTGAGACCTCATCTCTACAAAAGCAAAAAATAAAAAATAGCGAGGTGGCGCTCACCTGAGTCCCAGCTACTTGGGAGGCTGAAGTGGAGGGAGGTTGAGGTGGAAGATCCCTTAAACCCAGGAGTTTAGGGCTGCAGCGAACTATAATCCTGCCACTGCACTCTAGTCTGGGCAACAGAATGAGACCCTGTCACTTACAAAAAAAAGTGACTGAGGGAAATAAGACCCTCATCACACATCATTTTGCCTCACTGAATTCATGAAAGATTCTCAAGGAATATGCTTTTGTATATCTGGATTTAAGAAGCAGAGAGGGTGTTGCAGAGAACAATGTATTAGGGTTTGAGAAACCATAAACTTCAACTAACCAACCAATTCATAGATTCTTATTATAGTCTCCTTTTTATCAAGGTTATTACTAGAACAAACAGATTTTTGTTGTGGGTCATATTTAGAAAAGCCACCATAAATACAGTCATTCCTCATATCCCTGGATGATCGGTTAATAGGGTCCCCCGCAGATACCAAAATCTTTGGAAGTTCAAGTCCCGTATATTAAATGGCACAGTATTTGCATATAACCTATGTATATCCTCCCATACACATTAAATCATCTCGAGGTTACTTATAATACCTGATACAATGCCGACACATTTTGGTGGATTCAACATAGTTCTCAGCACTGCAAAACCAGATTTTGCTTTTTGGAAATTGGTAGAATTTTTTTTTGAATACTTTTTATCTTTGCTTGGTTGAATTCACAGATGCAGAGCCCACAGATACACAGGACTATTTTTACTGTATTCTAAAGCTGAATCTTAAACCATTCTGATGGTGTTAAAATGAACTTTGTCTGAGGTTTGGAAAGGGTTTGCCTTTAAGATTACCCTAGTACAGTTATTATTAGTGAATCTTTTACATGAATTGATGAAACATTTTTTAAAATTTAAAATTTTAAAGATGTGAGGTACAATTCAGGGTTAGGTATACAAATGTTCATTATGCAGGTACCCTTGTTGATGAGGTGTGCCCCTCTCTTCCCTGACAGTTACCCACTACTGCTAATCCCACCCCCACCTTCCCCTAGCAGTTTCCCACTACTGCCACTCCGTCTCCCCTCCTCCCCTGGCAGTTTCCCACTACTGCCAATCCCCTTCTTACAGTAATATGATAATTGTTCAAGGTCCGCTTATGAGTGAGTACATGTGGTACTCAGTTCTTTGTTTCTGTGGTAGATCACTCAGTATTATAGACTCTGAGTCCATCTAAGTTGCTGCGAAGTCCATAATTTTTATTTTTCTTGTTGCTGCATAATATTCCATCTATATATGTACCACATTTTTTAATCCAATCTTCTTTCGATGGACAACATGGTTGGTTCCATGTTTTTGCTATTGTGAGTTAATGCTGCAATAAACGTGTGTGAAGGTATCTTTTTCATAGAGTGATTTGAGTTCCTCTGGGTATATTCCCAGTAAAGGGATTACAGGGCCATAGGGAAGGTCGATTTTTAGATCTTTTAGGAATTGCCACATTGTTTTCCACAGATGATGTACTAGTTTACACTCCACCAACAGTGTAGAAGTGTTCGCTTTTCACTGCATCCTCTCCAGCATTTGTTGTTTTTTCAGTTATTGATGATGACCATCCTGACTGGAGTTAGGTGGTATCTCAGTGTGGTTTTAATTTGCATTTCTTTGATGACTAGTGAGCTGAGCATATTTTCATGTATCTGTTGGCTGCTCATATGTCTTCTTTTGAGAAGTGTCTATTCATATATTTTGCCCACTTTGTAATGGGGCTGTTTGTTTTTTTCTTTTCAGCACATTTGAGTTTCTTATAAATCCTAGATGTTAGACCTTTGTCAGATATGCAGTTGGCAAATATTTTTTCCCAGTCTGTGGGCTGTCTCTTCACTCTCTTAATGATTTCTGTAGCTTTGCAGAAGCTTTCGTGAAGTTTGGTAAGGTCCTACTTGTCTATCTTATCTCTTATGGCACAGACACTTGGGGTTTTGATCAGGAATTGGTTGCCATTCCCAACTTCCATAAGAGTGTCTCCTGCATTTTCTAAGATTCTTATAGTTTCAGGTTTTATGTTTAGGTCCTTGATCCATTTAGAGTTGATTTTTGTGTATGGTGATAGGTAGGGGGTCCTGTTTCAATCTTCTGCATGTGGTCAGCCAGTTTTCCCAGTACCATTTACTGAATAAGTTCTCCTCTCCCCAGTTGTTGGTGGTGGAGGCTTTGTCGAAGATGAGTTGGTTGAGAAATTGAGGTTTTGCTTCTGAAATCTCAATCCTGTTCCATTGGTCTATGTGCCTGTTCTTGTACCAATACCACCTGTTTTGATTATTGTAGCTCTGTAATAAAATTTATAATCTGGGAGTGTGATACCTCCCTCTTGGGTTTGTTTGTTTTATTTTGTTTTTTGTTTTTTTGCTGAGGATTGTTTTGGGTATTTGTGGTTTTTATGTTTCCATATGAATTCCTGTATTGTGGTTTCTAGGTTTGAGAAGAATGCTGCTGGTAATTTAATATGTATTAATTAGTACTTAATGCCGCTGGTAAGTCTGTAGATTGCCTTAGGTAGGATGCACATCTTTACAATTTTGATTCTTCCAATCCATGAGCATGGAATATTTTTCCATTTGTGTGTGTGCTCTTTGATTTTTTTGAGCAGTATTTTGTAGTTTTCATTGTAAAGGTCTTTCACTTCTCTGGTTAGGAAGATGCCAAGGTATTTCATTTTTGTTGTTGTTGTTATTGTGAATGGGATTGTGCTTTTTATTTGAGTTTTTGTTTGTTTATTGTTGGTATATAGGAATGTGACTGTCTTTTGCACATTTATTTTATACCCCAAGACTTTGCCAAAGTCTTTTATCAATGCAAGGAGGTTTTTATCAGATTCTCTTGGGTTTTTGAGGTATAGAATCATGTCATCTACAAACAGGGATAACTTGACTTCCTCTTTTCCTATTTGAATACCCATGATTTCCTTCTCTTGTCTGATTGCTCTAGCTCGGACTTCCAAAACTATGTTGAACAGGAGGGGTGAGAGTGGGCATCCTTGTCTTGTTCTCGTTTTCAGGGGAAATAGTTCCAATTTTTGTCTGGTTAGCAGTATGTTGGCTGTGGGTTTCTCATAGATGGCTCTTTCTATTTTGAGGTCTGTTCCATCTATGGATAGATGTTCGAGGGTTTTTATCAAGAACGGGTGCTGGATTTTATTGAAAGCTTTTTCCACATCTAATGATATAATCATGTGGATTTTGTTTTTTTCATCTGTTGATGTATTTAATTGCGTTTATGGTCTTATGGATGTTCAACCAGCCCTGCATCCTGAGGATGAAGCCTACTTGATCATGGTGAATGATTTTTGAGACGTGTTGTTGAGTCAGGTTTGCTAGATTCTTGTTGAGAATTTTAGCATCTATGTCAAGGATATTGGCCTGTAGTTCTCTTTCTTTGTTGGATCTTTACCTGGTTTGGGCATCAGTGTGATGTTAACTTCATAAAATGATTTTGGGAGAGTTTCATCTTTTTTGATAGCCTGGACTACTTTCACTAGGTTTGGTGTTAGTTCTTCTTCGTATGTTTGGTAGAATTCTGCTGGAAAGCCATCTGGTCCAGGGCTTTTTTTTTTTTTGTAGGTAGTTTTCTTATGACATAGTCAATTTGGGTTTTTTTTTTTTTTTTCCTTTGTTGGAGTCTCACTCCGTTGTCCAGGCTGGAGTGCAGTGACATGCTCATGGCCACCCCAGCATCGACTTGCTGGACTCAGGTGATCCTTCCACCTCAGCATTCCAAGTAGCTGGAATTACAGGCGTGCGCTACCACACCCGGCTAATTTTTTATTTATTGTGGAGATGAGGTCTCGCCAAGTTGCCCAGGCGGGTCTCGAACCCGCGGGCTCAGGCAGTTCACTCACCTCAGCCTCCCAAAGCGCGGGATTATAGGCTGAGCCACCGAGCCCGGCAATTTTTTGATTTATTGTAGTGATGTAGTCTTACCAAGTTTCCCAGGCTATTCTTGAACCCGTTGGCTCAGGCAATCCCCTTTCCTTGGCTTCCCAAAGTGCTGAGATTACAGGCTTGAGCCACCATGCCCAGCCTCTGGGTTGTTATTTGTCTTTTTAGGGTCTCAGTTTCTTCTTGTTTCAACCTGGGGAAGTTGTGTCATGCCAGAAAGTCCTCCATTTCATTTAGGTTTTTGAGTTTGTCTCCATACAAGTGCACATAGTAGTCTCTGATAATTTTTTAAAATTTCTTCTGGGTCGATTGTGACTTGATCTTTTGCATTTCTGATGGTGTTTTGGGGGCTTTTTCTTTTTTCTTCGTCATTCTAGCTAGTAGTTCATCAATCTTGTTTATCCTTTTAAAAAACAAGCTTTTTGTTTTGTTGATTTTTTGTATTATATTTTTGTCTTCTATGTCCCGAATTTGGACTTTTATTTTGGTGATCTGGATTCTTCTGCTGAAGTTAGGGTTTTGGTGGTCTTGTTTTTCCAGCTCCCTGAGGTGATTTGTTAGGATGTTAACTTGTGATCTTTCCATTTTCTTCATGTGTGTTCATAGACATATTAATTCCCTCCTTAAGACTGTTTTCATGGCATCCCAGATATTTTCATTTGTTTCTAGGAATCTTTTAATTTCTGTTTTAACTTCTGTGTTGACCCAGGAGTTGTTCAGCATCATGCTGTTTTGAGTCCATGTCTTTGTGGGTTTTGGGGATACTTCGTTGGTGTTGATATTTATTTTTATTTCACTGTGATCTGAGATGGTCCATGGCAGTATTTCAATCTTAGGAAATTTGTTTGTGCTTGATTTATGACCAAGGCTGTGGTTGATCTTAGAGTATGTTGATGAAACTTTTAAAACATCATTAATTTTTACTGCAACCATAAGTGCAGCAATAATCTACATAAGGCTTTTAAGCATTAAAAACAACTAAAAGAATAAGGATTTTTAACTATCCAAGAAGAAAAAATAAACTACTAGTTCATTAGCATGAGGAAAATAACATTTAAGTAAAATATTTATAATGTAGTGAATAGTGGTTCCTTTTTAGTTTTGTTTGGCTTCAAGGCAAGATATCTGTTCAGTCAGATTTCTGTGCTTTTAACACTAATCTGCTGAACAGAATGCATTTCAATGGAGCAGAACTGTGGGGTATTAAGAATTTGGGGGACTCCTGTATGTCACACTGTCTCCTGTCACAGCAGAAGAAAGCTTCAAGCTTTTAGAGAAATGCTTGCATAAAACTCATAACTCTAGTCTTATACACTAATTCTTCATTTCATTGCAATATTGGATTTCCTTTTGATGAATGCCTCTTTCTGCCATTCAGCATCTTGGACTTGGAAAGTGCTTGATTGCAGGGAAGAAATTGGTGATGTCATGTTGTCAGTCTTCTGTGCCCTTGTAGTAATCTGCTGAACAGGAATACTCTTCAACAGAGCAGAACCATAGGGCATTAGGAATTATTAGCAGTCTTTTACTTGCAAAGGCCTCTTTCTTGTATCTTAAGTCTGAGATGATAATTTCTCTTTTAACAATGTCTTTGAGGTTGTTGTCAGTGATTTTTAAGGAAGAGGACGAGTGGAGGGCAAGCAATCAAGTGTTTTATAAGCTTTTGTTAAAAGAAGTCCTTAGCTAGGTTCTGGACCTATTTATGGAGTGGTCTTGGTTTTAGGGGTTTGATGTCACTCAAAACAGTGGCAGTTCTAGAGCTTTACTTTAGAGGAAGAGAAGTCATAGGAACTAAGTTAGTGGACTGTTCTTCAACTGTAGCCATTCAGTGATCACAGGGAGCCTCCAAATCTAGGATGCTTGCATTATTATTTTTTCCATTGTCAACTTTGTCACCAGATTTTGATTCTGTGAAATAATGGCACAAAAATAATAACAATATTTGTTAGAGCTCAATGTATGCCAACCACAGTTTAAGCAATGTTAAATTCCTACAACTACCTGGTAAGGTAAGCACTAGTTCTCACTGCATAAATGTTAGGTAGGACTCATGAGCCTTAAGGAGGTTTGATTCTTGCTTACCCAGTGGGGCTTGGATCCAGACTCAGGCAATGGGACACTAGAGCAATTACTCTCAACTGCTACATGTATCATGATGTCTCCTGCTTTAGTAAAATAATTGAGAGGGTCTGAGCTTTTGTCTTAGAAGTTTCTAAATTTTCTTGGTCTTAGTTTGGTAGCTGACTTAGTCTGCAAGTAATGTTAAAAGAAGCTCTTAAGGGATAATAAAAATGATTTAAGTAAAAAAATCATATCTACATAAAAAGGAAGAGTATCAGAGAAAGAATAAATGAAGGTAAATTAAAATCTTTTAATGTAATTATGATTAATAGGTAACTGTTCAAATAATCATAATAACAGAGTTTTGTAGGATTATAGTATATGAAAAGTGAAACTAATGACAGTAATATTGTAAAGTATGAAAGTTTGGAATTGGGAAAGCTCTGTTAGTTGTATAAGATACCAGCACTACCTGTAAAGCAGCATGGTATCATTTGAAGGCATACTTAGATTAGTTGTGAGTGTATATTGTAAACTCTAGAGGAGCCACTAAATTATTTTTTAAAAAGAAATGTTATTTATATGCTAGGAGAGAAGATAACATAGAATCATATAAAATGTTCAGGTAAAACCAGAGAAGGCAGAAATAGAGGAAGAGAAAAAAGAAAGATGCTAACACTAAGCAAAAGAAACCTGGAGCATCTATATTATTTTTAGACAAAGCAGACTTCAGAACAAGGAAGATTTTCAGTGATAAAAGGTGGTATTACAATACTGCCATAAGATTTAACAATGCTTAATGTGTGTGCACTTAACAACAGTAACAGAATAAGGCAAAAGTTAATAGAATTGTAACAGACCGCAAGTATGACCACTTGCCACTCAATGCCAAACAGGAGAGACATGAGGGTTGGTGAAAGGAAAGTGTCGTTTATCCCAAAAGCTGGAATATAGGGAATTGCCTAGACTCATGCCTCAAGGAAACTATTTCAAAGTCTTGGGCCAAGGGTAAGAGATTTTATAGGAAAAAGATGGAATGAAGGGGCATTCAATAATGGTGTAGGATCTTGCTTCAGTAAAGGTGTCTTGCTTCAATGATTATCCTGAATTGCTGTCCACCTGAAGAGTCCCATGAGGTCATCTCAATTGCGATCAGGGTGTAGATTAACCTCCCGGGTTGTACCATGGAGTCTTTGTGGTGACTTCTGAACAATGAGCTTCCAAACGTGATTTGTTTCAAGATTTTTTTTTTTTTTGGAGTTGGAGTCTCACTCTGTCACCCAGACTGGAGTGCAGTGGCCGCTCCCGGCCACCGCAGCCTTGACCTGCTGGGCTCCAGCGATCCTTCCGCCTCAGCCTTCCACGTAGCCGGAATTACAGGCATGCGCTACCACGCCCGGCTGATGTTTTGATTTATTGTAGAGATGAGGTCTCGCTGCCCAGATGGGTCTCGAACCCGCGGGCTC